>NC_074699.1:31938081-31953081 GCF_029448725.1 Salvelinus fontinalis
TGGTATCCTACTGCAGGAGATAGAGGACAGCTGTGTGTGAAGATTTACTCTCTGTCCCATCCTTCTATCCTAGCCCACTGAGCTCTCTCTCTCCCTCCCTCTCCCCCTTCTCTCCCTCCCTCCCTCCCCTACTTCCCCCTCTCCCCCTCTCCCTCCCCCTCCCTCTCCCCTTCACCTCCCTACCTCCCTCCCTACTTCCGCCTCTCCCTCCCTCCCTCCCTCCCTCCCTCCCTCCCTCCCTCTCCCAGAACTTCTTCATCTCTTCCTGAATTCAGGAATAAACTTGTGCAGAGCAGCAGAGAGGGGCCTGGTCCGTGTTCATGTTCCTCCACTGTGTGAATTACGGTTTCCCGTCTGCAGCTGAACCAGGGAACAAGTCTGAACGGCCATCCATCAGCCACTGTGTCTGCAGCTCCGCGTCCTCCTGAACAATGTGTGACCCTCTCCTAACCCTAACGCTGGGCACACAGAGGGGTCAGGAGAGGGGTGACTTACACACCATGTTTCCAGCCTACACCGGAAACCCAGTAACACAGCACAGTAAATCATAAAGTGAAACTGAAATAGTTCCACAGAGGTAGTTTAATTTGGTGAGCTGGGAGAGTTGATGGCAACAGTGGTGGGATAAAACTCAACAGCTATAGAGCATTATGCTATCCTCAAGGACATTCAAAATACTTCCTTGGAGGTCAAATCTAACTCAACCAGTAGCTGACATCCTGTTGCCAGTTGGATGGATGATTAACTAGTCTGAGCAGTTTCTGGTCTGTTGTCTGAAGAGGCTGGCTGGGTGGCAGAAGTACTGATGCTCTCTCTCTCTGTAATGTCTGGGTGTAGTCTACAACCTGTCCCCCAAACATACCCCCATCCCCTCACTCTACCCCCTGCCTCTCCATATATCTATAAATCAACTCTAACAGACCACACACACACAGTCACAAATGCACGCAGACACACGCATGTTCATATATGCACACAAATACACACAGACATATTTGAGCGATTTCTTATGTAACCTTGCTTGAACCTTGCTTAAGGTCCGTCCTCTTTCTCTGTTTTTTCCTTTTATGGGCTCAAAGAAAATGTATCCAAAACCTCTCTTTACAAAGTAAGCAAAGGCTTTTGGGTAACAGTACTGTAGTGGGTGTGTCATGTATATGTATGACATTGAGGGTGTGCAAGAGGGAGGGAGGGAGAGAGAGAGAGAGAGAGAGGGGAGGGAGGGAGGGAGGGAGAGGAAGAGGAAGAGGAAGAGAGAGAGAGAGAGAAGGAGAGGGAGTGGGGGAGAGAGAGAGGGAGAGAGAGAGAGAGAGAAGGAGAGGGAGTGGGGAGAGAGAGAGGGAGAGAGAGAGAGAGAGAAGGAGAGGGAGTGGGGAGAGAGAGGGAGAATGAGAGGGAGTGGGGGAGAGAGAGAGTGAGAGAGAGAGAGAGAGAGAGGAGAGGGGAGTGGGGGAGAGAGAGAGAGGGAGAGAGAGAGAGAGAGAAGGAGAGGGAGTGGGGGAGAGAGAGGGGAGAATGAGAGGGAGTGGGGGAGAGAGAGAGTGAGAGAGAGAGAGAGAGAAGGAGAGGGAGTGGGGGAGAGAGAGAGGGAGAGAGAGAGAGAGAGAAGGAGAGGGAGTGGGGAGAGAGAGGGAGAATGAGAGGGAGTGGGGGAGAGAGAGAGTGAGAGAGAGAGAGAGAGAAGGAGAGGGAGTGGGGGAGAGAGAGAGAGAGAGAGAGAAGGAGATGGAGTGGGGGGAGAGAGAGAGAAGGAGAGGGAGTGGGAGAGAGAGTGAGAGAGAGAGAGAGAGAGAAGGAGAGGGAGTGGGGGAGAGAGAGAGAAGGAGAGGTAGTGGGGAGAGAGAGAGAAGGAGAGGGAGTGGGGGAGAGAGAGAGAGAAGGAGAGGGAGTGGAGGAGAGAGAGAGAGGAGAGGTAGTGGGGAGAGAGAGAGGAGAGGGAGTGGGGGAGAGAGAGAGAGAAGGAGAGGGAGTGGAAGAGAGAGAGAGAGGAGAGGGACTGGGGAGAGAGAAAGAGAAGGAAAGGGAGTGGGGAGAGAGAGAGAGAAGGAGATTGAGTGGGGGAGAGAGAGAGAAGTAAAGGGAGTGGGGAGAGAGAGAGAAGGCGAGGGAGTGGGAGAGAGAGAGAGAGATGAGAGGGACTGGGGAGAGAGAAGGAAAAGGAAAGGGAGTGGGGGAGAGAGAGAGAGAAGGCGAGGGAGTGGGAGAGAGAGAGAGAGAAGGAGAGGGAGTGGGGAGAGAGAGAGGGAAGGAGAGGGAGTGGGGGAGAGAGAGAAGGAGAGGAAGTGGGGAGAGAGAGAGAGACAGACAAAGAGGGGGAGGTAGAGACAGAGAGGTGGAGGTAATGGAGGTAGAGACAGAGAGGTGGAGGTAATGGAGGTAGAGACAGAGAGGTGGAGGTAATGGAGGTAGAGACAGAGAGGTGAAGGTAATGGAGGTAGAGACAGAGAGGTGGAGGTAATGGAGGTAGAGACAGAGAGGTGGAGGTAATGGAGGTAGAGACAGAGAGGTGGAGATAATGGAGGTAGAGGCTAGTAGGATGTTATCGACATCCTGTCTGAGTGAACTGATGGTAATTGTATGTAGAGACAGCGACCCCCTGGCTTTGACAAGCCCTTAGAGATAACCCCTGACCTTAACCGGGTACAACCCAGCCGTGAGAGAGCTGGGCGAAGGGAGTGTGTGTCTGTGCGTGTGTCAACTTTAGATATCATGTCACATGATCTGCCTGCTATGTACCCATGTCAAGCTATTGTCCAAATCAACAAACTCAATCTCCACATTTCTCTCTGAGCAACATAGACACACCATGTTATTGCTGAAAGAACCCCATATCTACAGCAGGGGGCTGAAATATGTGCCTTGTGTCTGCTCAGCTCATGACAATTGCAATCATTTCTCTGTCCTCATCTCCTTATCTGAGCTCTGCTTGACACACACACACACACACACACACACACACACACACACACACACACACACACACACACACACACACACACACACACACACACACACACACACACACACACACACACACACACACACACACACACACACACACACGGTGTGACAGTAAATTATGTCAGACATAGCTGCCCTGCCAGACTGCTATGTATTTTATTCCAGTAGTTTTTAAATACAGTACACTAACCAATGGTGTTGACACAGAGTTCCCTGGAGTCTGATGTTATTTTACCCTCAACACCAGTTATGATGGAGAATACTCAGTTGTACCACAGCCGTCAGTGATGAATTCTCTCCCAATTCTGAATTTGTGGCTTTGATTTACCACACAATGGTGAGCACATTGAGACATTCACGCACATACACAGTGGTGTAAAGTGATTCCCTCTCTCTTTAGGCCCATGTCAACAGATGGGGTCTCTCTCAGTGTGGTGGGACTAGCTGAATCTGACAGGGTGATATAAGGGGAAAAACAGCCAGGCCAGGCTCAGAGAGTGTGTGTGTGTGAGAGAGATTTGACTGAATTAGCCGAGTCTTGCTAAATGCTCTTAACCCCTCACAGGGTGCTGGTTCACATGGGAAAGGTGAGGGGCCGAGGCAGACCGGGTGTCTGGGGGATGGAGGGGGGAGGCAGTCTGACCCATGATGGATGGACAGGACAGAGGAGAAAAGGGAGGGCAGAGGGGGATGATGGGTAGGCAGGTGGGTCTTCCTGCTCTTATACCAGGCTGCAACAATCCCCCTTATTCTCCCAAGACTGCGCAACAGTGAATATCTCACAGACACCGCCTATGTTGACCACACACACTTATGAGAGCACACACAAACACGCTTGCTCACACGCATTCACACAAGCGCACACACACACAGACATCTGATAACAAAAGTGGTAAAATGATATTGTTGAATATTGCAACAGAAGATTCCTCTCATAGCGCTGTAAATCATTAGTGGCAGACAAGGAGTGTACCAACATACATTACCATACACATTATCCCAAGAGATGAATCATACTCATCTTTTTAAGATGAAACGACTCCTCTTTCTGATGGGATAGTGTTCTGAGAGGTTGAGAAAGGGCAGAATCCCCCAGTGTCCAGGTATCACAGCCTGGCATCAGCTTGTTGAGAGCCTCATCCCCACAAACTGCTCTTTTATTACAGGAAATGACCACTGAAACGAGCGTCAATCTGTCTCTTACCCACAGACTGGACAGAATGACGCAGGGGAGGTCAACACAATGTGGGCTGGGAATTTAGAGCACTGAAGCCCCTCTCTTTCTCTGAAGCCCCTGTTTGTGTGTGTGTGTGTGTGTGTGTGTGTGTGTGTGTGTGTGTGTGTGTGTGTGTGTGTGTGTGTGTGTGTGTGTGTGTGTGTGTGTGTGTGTGTGTGTGTGTGTGTGTGTGTGTGTGTGTGTGTGTGTGTGTGTGTGTGTTTGAGGCAGGTTCTTTGGCATTTAGTGAACTGACGCTATTAAAATTGTTTGATTCACAAGTAATAACGGACATAAGGTGTGGACCAAAAATGAACTTGTGGTTGCTAAGTTGCAAAATGCCTAGTTAAGTCTCATAGTCCTGGTCATCTCTTTTTTTTGTTCTCCTCTGTCAATGAACTGATTAAAGGCCCAATGCAGCTGTTTTTTTTTAAATCTCAATTTAAAATCATTTCTGGGTAACAATTACGTACCTTACAGTGATTGTTTTCAATTAAAATGGTCAAAAAGAAACAAAAATAACTTCTTAGCACATAGCGATTCCTCAAGTAAGAATTTTGCTAGGACTGTCTGGGAGTGGTTTGAGTGGGAGGGGAAAACTGAAGACTAGCTGTTATTGGCAGAGAGGTTTGGAACTCTCTTTCTTATTAATTTACCACCTGGTGACGTCACCAGGCAGGCCAAAACTCCATCCCACCAAAACGGGTGGAAATTTCAGGCAGTCTTTTCGAACAACTCTTGCACTAAAAGGGCCTTATCAGCATTTTTACAATTTCACCGTATTATTCCATCCTCAGTGTAGGAATAGATTTATAACACAGGAATCATGTTTTTTACTACACTGGGCCTTTAATACCTTAGAATAGATTAACTGTCTGCATCACACCCCATAATGGTTATTTAGGAAACTCCAATGCTGTGTCACCATGAGTTACATTTTTAGGAATTTAGTGATGACTCATTTGTAAATGAAAACTTAACATTAGAGGTGGATGTGATGAGATATACCCCCATACAGAATGTAAACCTTTTTGAGATTTACTAGGAATTGTTAAATGTAGTCCATTTACGAGACCAGCATTATGCAATGCAACATTAACACAGAAAGACAGGACTCATTGTGTATTTCATTGAGTTACTCAACAGCACTCTGCTTCAGTGTATACTCTGCTGTCAATGACTATTCAATGATCTGGCATTAAATAGCGGATGAGGTTAAAGAAATGTTTACTCACAGTTGCTGGCAGCTGTCCAGTGGACTAGGTCCTAGGCGAGGCCCTGGTCTGGGCCCGGCCTAGACTGGATCCTCTAGCCCTGATTACAATGCTGTCAGAGGAAGACAGATGAACAGAGCCACTTGGACTTACTATGTTTAGCCACAGCGTGCTGGGCTGTATTCTCCTCTTGTATATATATATGTGTAAGAAAGAAAGAAAGAAAGAAAGAAAGAGAGAGAGAGAGAGAGAGAGAGAGAGAGAGAGAGAGAGAAAGAAAGGAGAGAGAAAGGAAAGAGAGAGAGAGAGAGAGAGAGAGAGAGAGATGTTTACTGTTAATTTGTATTGTTTATTTCACTGTTGTATAATATCTACCTCACTTGCTTTGGCAATGTTAACACATGTTTCCCATGCCAATAAAGCCCCTTGAATTGAATTGAATTGAATTGAATTGAGAGAGAGAGAGAAAGGAGAGAGAGAGAGGGAGAGATAGAGAGAGAGAAAGAAAGGAGAGAGAGAGAGAGAGAGAAAGGAGAGAGAGAGAGAGAGAGAAAGGAGAGACAGAGAGAAAGAGAGAGAGGGAAAGGAGAGAGAGAGAGAAAGGGGAGAGAGAGAAATGAGAGAGAGAGAAAGGAGAGAGAGAGAGAAAGGAGAGACAAAGAGAAAGGAGAGAGAGACAAAGGAGAGAGAGAGAAATGAGAGAGAGAGAGAAAGGAGAGAGAGAGAAAGGAGAGAGAGAGAGAGAGGGAGAAAGGAGAGAGAGAGAGAGGGAGAGAAAGGGGAGAGAGGGAGAAAGGAGATCGAGAGAGAAAGGAGAGCAAGAGCGAAAGGGAGAGAATGAGTACACTGCATAAAGACGTGAAGAAAGTCATGTAAGTCGTCACATATACAAAATTATTCTTGGAACATCAAGTCAACTACAGAATTGTGTTACTCTACTACTCTTTATTTTGTAACCACTTGAACACACACAACACACACACACACACATATACACACACAGGACCCTTACAGACACAGACGCACAGCGTTGACAGTGACACCAGTGAATAATGACCACTTGTCTGCTTGTCCACAGTGATAGTCTCTCTCGTATCTTCACTCCATGTCACAGACACTGTCATCTGTCACTAGAGAAGAAGACAAAGCAACATTTACCCTGGCCTCCCTCCATCATTCACCTCATTCTCCTCTCCTCCTCCCCCTCCCATGGCAGTGTTGGTTTAACCCTGGTGGGCAGCAGGCAGGCAGGGTGGGTGGACGCCACACAGACACTATAATGTGATTTATGGTCAGTTCTCAGTGTGGGGAGGAGATGACCACTCTGATCTGACCTACTGTGTTATCATCACTATGGCTGTATGGGACTGGATTGGACAGGCTGCCACATCAACAAACACACTACACTTAGAGTCTACAGTCTGCACACACAGCATACTGAGAGAGCACGCTTACTCACCTCTCAGACACTAAGGGCAACAAGGTCACAATACTTTGAGCACGATTCATCTTAGGACAAAACTTCCCCTTTTACAAAATTCCGGTTCTTCCAGACTTACAATAAAAAGTATTAAAACTCTTCAAAATCTCTATCTGCAGCATTTCCAACTGGAGACGTGTGCATACGCTGTCTATAGAGCAATGCAGACTATCTCCAGCAGGGGGGGCCCTTACCAATGCAATGAGACAGAAGGGAGACAGTAAGAGGACCTGGTAGACCTGCACCACACCATTCATCACATTCTCTGACTAGAGCACTGAGTCTCAACTGGTTTAGCCTCAGGACCCAAATTTAACCAGGTTGTCTCAGTCGCGACACAATATTCGAATTGCAGGAAAACTATTTTTGATGCTACATTGATAGTTGCCAGCAGCATACCACCCTGCATACCACTGCAGGCTTGCTTCTGAAGCTAAGCAGGGTTGGTCCTGGTCAGTCCCTGGATGGAAGACCAGATGCTGCTGGAAGTGGTGTTGGAGGGCCAGTAGGAGGCACTCTTTCCTCTGGTCTAAGAAATATCCCAATGCCCCAGGGCAGTGATTGGGGACACTGCCCTGTGTAGGGTGCCGTCTATCAGATGGGACGTTAAACGGGTGTCCTGACTCTCTGAGGTCATTAAAGATCCCATGGCACTTATCGTAAGAGTAGGGGTTTTAACCCTGGTGTCCTGGCTAAATTCCCAATCTGGCCCTCAAACCATCATGGTCACCTAATAATCCCCAGTTTACAATTGGCTCATTCATCCCTCTCCTCTCCCCTGTAACTATTCCACAGGTTGTTGCTGCAAATGAGAACGTGTTCTCAGTCAACTTACCTGGTTAAAAAAATAGTAAATATTGCAATTATATGACAAGGAAACAACATTCCCACCTCTTTCATTGTCAATAATAAAACGTTGCCCATACTCTTGATGAAGAATGTTAAACTCACTGGTTTGCATCGTTGCTAATAGCTCTATATTGAAAATAATGTGATATCATTTTTTTAATGAGATTAAATGATTTAACAATTTAAATTCATTATAATTTCTACACACGTTCTACCTGGTTTAAGTAATTTAAGTTCAGACGGGAGTTTTTTTCTCTAATATGTATATATTTTTTTCATGTATTTTTTAAATCTTTAAATGTTTTTACTCAGACACCAGCAACCCATTCCAAACTTCCCGCGACCCAAATGTGGGTCTTGACCCACCAGTTGAAAATTCGCTGGACAAGAAGACTGAGGTACAAAACCGTTATATTCTATGGATAATATTTTGAATCTTAGAAAATTGAGAATAAAATAATGTTTAACACAGCTTTAGGGGCTCACAGGACAAGAACACTTACAGACCTCTGGAACAAAGAACAATGGCATTCAAAAGTCTTATTCTTTTACATGAATAGCTGCAAAGACCACCGTTAATACAACCTCAGTGGAGACATACTGTATACCTGGTGCTTTAAGTTCAAACCAGAATAAAGATTTTTTTTAATTCACAGAGTTCACTGCTGAACATCTTTGAAAACAAAAATGCAGTTGGGATCTGGGCAATATAAACAGGGATCTATTTCTGTAGCTGTGACACACAGTGGTTTCTCTGGAAAAGGAACACCAAGAGTAACATCCCAACAAAGGAGGCCACACAGGCACTGGTGGTTAGGACAACTGGGAATGTCATCCCTTCCCTCTAGACCCATACACACTGGGAGGCAGAGAGGGATGGAAGGGTAGAGGAGAGAGGGAGAGATGGAGAGGGAGAAAGTAAGCGAGAGAGGAAGAAGGAGAAAAAGAGGGAGAGGGATGGTTGAGGGGAGGGAGGGAGGGAGAGTGATGGACGGGAGCGAGGCAGAGAGAGTTTGAGTAGAAAGAGAGAGAAGCGGGGGAAAGAAAGGAGTTAGCAAGAGAGAGAGAGAGAGAGGGATAGAGAGAGTTGCAGAGGTGAAGGAGACAGCAAGGGAAAGATAGAGGGGGAGAGGGAGAGGAGGGAGAGATAGAGGGGGAGATATAGAGGAGCAGAGGAGGGAGAGATAGAGGGGGAGAGATATAGGGGGAGAGATATAGGGGGAGATAGAGGGGGAGAGATAGCGGGGGAGAGATAGAGGAGCAGAGGAGGAGAGATAGAGGGGGAGAGATAGAGGGGGAGAGGAGGGAGAGATAGAGGGGGGTAGATAGAGGGGGAGAGATAGAGGGGGAGAGATAGAGGGGGGTAGATAGAGGGGGAGAGATAGAGGGGGAGAGATAGAGGGGGGAGATAGAGGGGGAGAGATAGAGGGGGGAGAGATAGAGGGGGAGAGATAGAGGGGGAGATAGAGGGGGAGAGATAGAGGGGGAGAGATAGAGGGGGGAGATAGAGGGGGAGAGATAGAGGGGGGAGATAGAGGGGGAGAGATAGAGGGGGGTAGATAGAGGGGGAGAGATAGAGGGGGAGAGATAGAGGGGGGAGATAGAGGGGGAGAGATAGAAGGGGAGAGATAGAGGGGGGAGAGATAGAGGGGGGTAGATAGAGGGGGAGAGATAGAGGGGGAGAGATAGAGGGGGGTAGATAGAGGGGGAGAGATAGAGGGGGGTAGATAGAGGGGGAGAGATAGAGGGGGAGAGATAGAGGGGGGAGATAGAGGGGGGAGAGATAGAGGGGGGAGAGATAGAGGGGGGAGAGATAGAGGGGGAGAGATAGAGGGGGAGATAGAGGGGGAGAGATAGAGGGGGGAGATAGAGGGGGAGAGATAGAGGGGGAGAGATAGAGGGGGGAGATAGAGGGGGAGAGATAGAGGGGGAGAGATAGAGGGGGGAGATAGAGGGGGGAGAGATAGAGGGGGAGAGATAGAGGGGGGTAGATAGAGGGGGAGAGATAGAGGGGGAGAGATAGAGGGGGAGAGATAGAGGGGGGTAGATAGAGGGGGAGAGATAGAGGGGGGTAGATAGAGGGGGAGAGATAGAGGGGGAGAGATAGAGGGGGAGAGATAGAGGGGGGAAAGATAGAGGGGGAGAGATAGAGGGGGGAAAGATAGAGGGGGAGAGATAGAGGGGGAGATAGAGGGGGAGAGATAGAGGGGGAGATAGAGGGGGAGAGATAGAGGGGGAGAGATAGAGGGTGGAGATAGAGGGGGAGAGATAGAGGGTGGAGATAGAGGGGGAGAGATAGAGGGGGAGAGATAGAGGGGGGTAGATAGAGGGGGAGAGATAGAGGGGGAGAGATAGAGGGGGGAGATAGAGGGGGAGAGATAGAGGGGGGAGAGATAGAGGGGGAGAGATAGAGGGGGAGATAGAGGGGGAGAGATAGAGGGGGGAGATAGAGGGGGAGAGAGAGGGGGGAGATAGAGGGGGAGAGATAGAGGGGGGTAGATAGAGGGGGAGAGATAGAGGGGGAGAGATAGAGGGGGGAGATAGAGGGGGAGAGATAGAGGGGGAGAGATAGAGGGGGGAGAGATAGAGGGGGGTAGATAGAGGGGGAGAGATAGAGGGGGGAGATAGAGGGGGAGAGATAGAGGGGGAGAGATAGAGGGGGGAGAGATAGAGGGGGAGAGATAGAGGGGGGAGATAGAGGGGGAGAGATAGAGGGGGGAGAGATAGAGGGGGAGAGATAGAGGGGGAGATAGAGGGGGAGAGATAGAGGGGGAGATAGAGGGGGAGAGATAGAGGGGGGAGATAGAGGGGGAGAGATAGAGGGGGAGAGATAGAGGGGGAGAGATAGAGGGGGGAGATAGGGGGGGAGAGATAGAGGGGGAGATAGAGGGGGAGAGATAGAGGGGGGAGATAGAGGGGGAGAGATAGAAGGGGAGATAGAGGGGGAGAGATAGAGGGGGGATAGAGGGGAGAGATAGAGGGGGAGAGATAGAGGGGGAGATAGAGGGGGAGAGATAGAGGGGGAGAGATAGAGGGGGGAGATAGAGGGGGAGAGATAGAGGGGGAGAGATAGAGGGGGGAGATAGAGGGGGAGAGATAGAGGGGGAGAGATAGAGGGGGGAGATAGAGAGGGGGAGATAGAGGGGGAGAGATAGAGGGGGGAGATAGAGGGGGAGAGATAGAGGGGGAGAGATAGAGGGATGTTAGGACAGGGAGTGCGTCAGACCATCCCAGTAAAGTCACCCTGACATGTAGAGAGAGACCAGATAGAACTCTCCCCCTCATAAACTCAGCAACCAGAGCTCAGTTTAACCTGGCAAGTGTCCCTGCACAAAAACAAGTACAAGTGAATGTGAACTACAGTACTTACCCAAATGTCTGCAAGCAGAGAGACATTGCAAAGAGATAAAAGCAGGGTGTACTTAAAAAAAAGAAGCTTTTTTAGCTTTCATTCATCCATTTATGTACATATCAAATAACATGCACACTGACATGTTTGGGCATAGGGCTTCATCAGTCCGTGGGGGTAGGGACATAGCCACCAAGCAGCCTGGATCAGACAGGAGACAGAGGGAGGCCAGACAAGACCCGCTCTCCCCTCTCCTCCCAGACAAACCCTAGCCCACCCAATTTACCCCATCAATCAAAGGATTAGGCACCAAACACTCCCATCCCCTCCCTTAATCCAAACAACAACATACACACAAAGACACACACGGACACACACATATCACTGATTCTACCTCAATCTACTTCCTCCCATTTCCAGTCTACCCCTCTACCTCACAAGCCCTGTTTAGGATGGGTCACTATCAGCATAGCAATCTCTGATATGTTTGGAGATGCTCTGACTCATGTGCGGGTCACGGTAGTCATGCTCAACAGATGTGACTGATGCTAAACATAGTGTTCTTTATGAGAAATGACCATCTCAGAGACAGTATCACTAGCATCTTAGTAAAACACTGTGTCTATGGGCAGCGATTTTGTGTGTGTGCAGCATGTGTGTGTGGATTTCGATCCAACCAATCGCTGTTGTTCCTCTGATGATATCTGTTGACTGTCATGTAGAAATGGTGTACAGATAAATATTCAGTTTACTAGTTTGTTTTTGGACAGTGTTCTCGGTGCAGTGTTCACACAATGAAGCAGTACCAACACACATGGGAAGGTGCATGAGAGGACATCGTCATCCTCCTCACCACCTACGTAGTTGTGTGGGAGCAGGAAGATAAATGAGAGATGACTCGTGTAAAGTGTGTGTGGGGGTAGGAATGGGCTGGGGAGGGTCAGTCGGTCCTCAGGGCATGTATCGTCTAGTCTAGTGTGTGTGTGTGTGTGTGTGTGTGTGTGTGTGTGTGTGTGTGTGTGCGCGTGTGTCTCGTACTCCAGTAGTTCCCAACCAGAGCGGGTACTTGGCCTATCTACAGGGGGTACGTGAGTAGATTCATGAGCCCATAGGCCTACTGGTCAAATGCACATGAAAGGGTACTTCAGGGGTACTCCGGGCAAAGCAGAATTCAGTTTGTGGTACAGTAACTGAATAAGGTTGGGAACCACTGGCCTAGTTTATGCCAGTCAGTAGATTTCACTGTTCTGCTTTGCTTGTCTCTAGACTTCTGCCTTCTGTTTTGTTTTACTTGGGTTCTTTACAAAGGACCAGTCCCTTACATTACAACTGTATCAAAGTACATTACAACTGTATCATTACAACTGTATCAAAGTACATTACAACTGTATTTACTTTTTTTATCCTTTATTTAACTAGGTAAGTCAGTTAAGAACAAATTCTTATTTACAATGACGGCCTACCCTGGACGTCACTGAGCCAATTGTGCGCCGCCCTATGGGACTCCCAATCACAGCCGGATGTGATGCAGCCCACTTGCACTGAGATGCAGTGTCTTAGACCACTGCACCACTCGGGAGCCCAGGAAGGTATCCTGACCGTCTCGCTGGTGTCACTGCGTAATGACACTGACGATGACTAACAACCTACAATGGCGTCACCAGATCTAAAATAGAAGCACAGCGGCCATTTTTCAGGAAGGTTAACAATGACAGGATCCTAAACCCTGATGTCATCTCTCAGCGCCACAGCGTGCCATAATTCCACCGTGACGACATTTAGCAACAACACCATCATCCATCAACACCCCATCTGGAGAGAGAGGGCTGCTGTTCTACAGTGTTACAGACTGATACAGACAGCGATAAGGTCCTGATCCCTGATATCCTGGACAAGATGTCTGACACGGAGTGTTGTCTTTTAAAGAGACAGTGGTGGAGGTATTGGCAGGGGTAAAATGAGGTAACACATCCCTCCTCTCCTCTCCTCCTCCTCCTCATGCTTCTGGTTTATTTCCATACTGCACCGCTAGGTTCGAGTGTGATGCACATTTGAAATAGCTGGGAAAATAATCAGTTATTTTCTTAAGGTGGTGTCATCAGAAGCAGAAAAGCCACAGTAAGTGACCGTTTAGTTTCTCCTGCCTGGCCTGGTGTAGTCTGGCTGACACCAAACTCAACGTCTTCCTGACTTCAGAGTCTGGCAAGGCTGCTTGATGTTATAGGCACGATGCATCCATAATGAAGGGGAGTATGCTTTTTGCTGATTGGTTCTCTTCTGTGTCTTTCTCACTCAAACACCCACATGGACAACCACACACAGCCCTCGAGCCCCGCCCACTTCCAATACAACTGTTGGATTTTCTAATCAAGACAACGTGAGGTCTCAACTCCCCAGAAAAAGAAGAAAATGTTTCAGAAAACCAATCAAAGCTCAGCACATTTCTGTGTGAATGCTGCATTTCCAACAGACTCCTGTCCAGACCAGTGTGTCACCGCTCGCCCTCGTGTCAGCCAGGCTAGGCCTTGTCTGGTCTTGTCTGATAGGTGCCTCCAGGGCCATGATTCAAACACCCGAACATGAGAGCCAAGGGGGACACCAGGACTGTAGAACCACCACAGACCTACAGCCCAGCGGCCAGCCGAGAGCATACTGGATATTAGGGTGGGGTCCATTCTGATTCACTTCAGTCTTTTCATGAAGTGTATGTAATGTAATACACCATAAAAAAATAGATAATAAAATAATGGTCAATCATTGGAGAGAACTTTAATTGAGCCCTATTCTGCTGAGAGCAATATGTGAGGGAGAAAAACTAAGCCGACTACTGCCACTTCATTAACTAGCCAAGCTGTTATATCCCTGACTTAACAGGTTCAATGCCTAATGTCATTTATAAGCAAATGAAAACAATTTAATGCAGAGTCATCTTTACAGTTGTCCTGTGTGTGTGCGTGTGTCTGTCACATACTGGGCTAATGTAAGCTGGAGAAATACAGGACCTGTACACACAGAAGCAGAGCGCACAAACAAAACACACACACACACACACAGATACACCATCATGCACACACACATTTCCACACACACATAAAGACATCGACTACACAGTTCCACAAGCAGTAGAACTGTAGATCCAGGAGCTGAGATGGGATGTTTGTTTGGATTGTCTGTGTTCATCCATTGCAGTAAGTAGAAGACACAGTTGGAGACCAGCTAAACTGATGCTGAGGACATCTGGGCCATAGAGCCATAGTCAGATGCTTCAGAGAAAGACAGGATACGGTATACAGTTTCTCTCTCAACCTATGTGTAGGTAGCTGGAGGAAGGTAACATGTCTTGACCCAATCTTCTCCTTTTCCCCTATTATTCTCAAGAACTACAGTTGAAGTCAGAAGTTTACATACACCTTAAACAGTTTTTCCCAATTCCTGACATTTAATCCTAGTAAAAATTCCCTGTCTTAGGTCAGTTAGGATCACCACCTTATTTTAAGAATGTGAAATGTCAAAATAATAGTAGAGAGAATAATTGATTTCAGCTTTTATTTCTTCACATTCCCAGTGGGTCAGAAGTTTACATACACTCAATTAGTATTTGGTAGCATTGCCTTTAAATGATTTAACTTGGGTCAAATGTTTCGGGTAGCCTTCCACAATAAGTTGAGTGAATTTTGACCCATTCCTCCTGACAGAGCTGGTGTAACTGAGTCAGGTTTGTAGGCCTCCTTGCTCGCTAACGCTTTTTCAGTTCTGCCAACACATCTTCTATAGGATTGAGGTCAGGGCTTTGTGATGGCCACTCCAATACCTTTGTTGTCCTTAAGCCATTTTGCCACAACTTTGGAAGTATGCATGGGGTCATTGTTCATTTGGAAGACCCATTTGCGACCAAGCTTTAACTTCCTGACTGATGTCTTGAAATGTTGCT
>NC_074699.1:31958081-32005581 GCF_029448725.1 Salvelinus fontinalis
GGGCTGGATGTACTTGAAAATGTGCGTGAGATTTTAAACAGCCAAATGTAAAATTTCTCCAAACCCAAACTCTTAAACACCAAATGTAAGCAAGATTTCATTCTGAGAACTCCTGACATTGCATTTTATAAGCATTGAAAAGGTCAACCTAGACACTGATAGATGCACCTTCACTCATTCACACTCTATATCCAAGAGAGCTCGCTTCTTCCTGTGTCATACACACAGACTCAACTGACCTACTGTGGCCCCATATTTGTTTGTGTGTGTATGTGTGTGTGTGTGTGCCTGAGTGAGGGGACCTGTTAGGTAAACTGTTTGACATGAACGTGGAGGAAGTGATAAACAGGAAGTAAGGACCTCCCACAGTGCTGACGCCCACACGCCTGGGTCACACCAAACATCCCAGTCATAAACACATGTGATATGTGGTTGTAAATATAGAAGGATATATCCTGCCAGAATTTCATGTCAAGAGAGACAGAAACCTCACATACTGTACCTTCAGGAAGTTCAGACCCCTTGACTTATTCTACGTTTGTTGTGTTAAAGCTTGAATTCAAAATGGATTAAATTGATTATTTTTCTCACATATTGACACACAATACCCCATAGTGACAATTTGAAAACGTTTATAGGCATTTTTGCTAATTTATTGAAAATATCTAATTTACATAAGTATTCACACTCCTGGGTGTGAATACGATTACAGCTGTGAGTAAATCTGCATAAATCTAAGTGCTTTGCACACCTGGATTATACAATATTTGCTAAGTATTCATTAAAAAATTCTTCAAGCTTTGTGAAGTTGGTTGTTGATCATTGCTAGACAGACATTTTCATGTCTTGCCATAGATTTTCAAGCCAATTTAAGTAAAGACTGTAACTAGGCCACTCAGGAACATTTAATGTCATCTCAGTAAGCAACTCCAGTGTATATTTAGCCTTGTGTTTTAGGTTATTGTCCTGCTGAAAAGTGAATTTGTCTCCCAGTGTCTGTTGGAAAGCAGACTGAACAAGGTTTTCCTCTAGGATTTTGCCTGTGCTTAGCTCTATTCCATAAATTTTACACAAAATCCCTAGTCCTTGCCGATGACAAGCATACCCATAACATGTTGCAGCCACCACCATGCTTGAAAATATGAAGATTGGTACTCAGTGTATTATGTTGGATTTGCCCCAAACTTAACACTTTGTGTGTTTAGGACATGAAATAAAATTTCTTTGGCACCTTTTTTGCAGTTTTACTTTTGTGCCTTATTGCAAAAAGGATGCATGTTTTGGAATATTTTTTATTCTGTACAGGCTTCCTTCTTTTCACCCTGTCATTTAGGCTAGTATTGTAAGTGCAATGTTGTTGATCAATCCTCAGTTCTCCTATCACAGCCATTAAACTCTGTTTTAAGGTCCTTATGGTGAAATCACTGAGCAATTTTCTTCCTCTCCGACAACTGAGTTAGAAAGGATGCCTGTATCGTTGTAGCGAATGGGTATATTGATACACCAGCCAAAGTGTAATTAATAACTTCACCATGCTCAAAGGGATATTCAATGTCTGCTTTTTTTTTACCCATCTACCAATAGATGCACTTCTTTGCAAAGCATTGGAAAACATCCCTGGTCTCTGTGGTTGAAACTGTGTTTGAAATTCACTGCTCAACATTTTTACTCCTCAACTTATTTGCCATAAAAGGGGTTGAATAGGTATTGACTCAAGACATTTCAGCTCTTACAATTTTTATTAATTAGTAAAATGATCTAAAAACATTCCACTTTTACATTATGGGGTATTTTGCGTCACTGGCTTACAATCTCAATTTAATAAAATGTTCAATTTAGTTAAGGGGTGTGAATACTTCTTGAAGGCACTGTATCTGTCAGACACTGATTCGCAGACCTGGCTGGTTCACCATATTGTACTGCATCAGCATAATGTATATTCTGTAATATCTTCACTAATATGCTTCTCTGAATATGGTATTATTTACATACAGTGCATTCGGAAAGTATTCAGACCCTTCGACTTTTCCCCCCCTTTTAGTTACGTCACAGCTTTATTCTAAAATGTATTCTTCTTGTTTTTTCCAACTCAGCAATCTATACACACACACACACCTCATAATAACGAAGAAAAATAACGAAGAAAAAAGAAAAAAAAGGAAATCTTCAGACCCTTTACTCAGTACTTTGTTGAAGCATCTTTGGCAGTGATTACAGCCTCGAGTCTAATTGGGTATGACGCTATAAGCTTGGCTCACCTGTAGTTGGCCTGATTGGTGGAGTGCTGGAAAGTTCTCCTATCACCACAGAGGTGGGGACCATCAATGATGCAGAAATGTTTTGGCAGGCGCCAGATCTGTGCCTCGAGACAATCGTGTCTACGGACAATTCCTTCCACCTCATGGCTTGGTTTTTGCACTGACTAATGAATACTCAGGGAGAAAAAGGTGTAGATACACACGCAGAGGGTGGCAGGTGTTTATTTCGCCTTCGCAGAAGGCAGGAATCGTGGTCACAGGCAGGCAATGGTCATACACAGGTAGGCAAACAGGCAGGTGAATCAAAACTAGGACTGAAGGCTATAACTGATTCTCACAAACGAGCTAGGAAAAGGCTTAGTAGAGTCAAAAATGAACAGTACCTCACAAAGGCACAAACAGAATGAACTGAACTAAATAAGGAGCTGATGAGACCAGGTGAGTAACTAACACAGGTGAAATCAATGAACAAAAATGAAAGACAGGGCTACGTTCAAGAACACAATGAGCCAGGGATTCTCCGGGTCCTGATGACCCAACGGCACCGGAGAATGGAGCAGGCTGGGGAGCAGAGGCAGCCGCCTACCTCAAGGGCAGGCCTGGCAGGCTGGTTCGACAAGGTCGTGGACTGACCCGATGTTCTGCGTCGAGGCTGATGTCCAGTGGTCGACCCAGAGGTCGGGGAGCGGGACGATCCGGGCGGTTACGGTGGAATGCCTGATTCATCTCTGGGTCGACGATGTCCTGGCTGGGGACCCAGGACCGGTCTTCAGGCCCATAACCTTCCCAGTCCACTAGATAGTGAATGCGACCTCTCAGGCGTTTGGAATCAAGGATGCCTGAATGGCATAGGCAGGTTTCCCTCCGACGTCCAACGGTGGGGGCGCACTGCGGGTTAAGACTGGAGGATGAAGAGGACTGTAGGTGACTGGTTTTAACAGAGACACATGGAAGGACGAGGAGATGTTATACTGACGGGGTAACTGGAGGCGGTACGTGACAGAGTTGATGCAATGGGTTATCTTGAAGGGACCAATGAAGCGAGGACAGAACCTTTTGCAGGGGAGGTGGACCCGGATATCTCTGGTAGAGAGCCACACATGCTGTCCGGGGTGAAAGAGTGGCGTAGGTCGGCGGCGTCTGTCGGCAAAGCGTTTCTGGGTATTAGAGGCTTCCTTCAGATGCTGGTGAGCGGTCTCCCATACCCGCTCACTATGCCGAAACTAGTCGTCGACAGCTGGGACAGTACCAGGCTCCGCCTCCCAGGGAAACATGGGGGTTGGTAACCAGGTACACACTGAAATGGAGTAAGGTGGAGGGATGAATGCGTGACTGAGTTCTGAACGTATTCGGCCCAGGCCGCTTGGTTCGTGTAATGTGATGTTCTGACCGCAAGGACGTGTGACACCTTTGCATCAGTTAGGGTCTAACAGCTGCTGGTACGTAACTCCTCCCAGCTGGTGTCTCAGGAGGAGCCGGGTCTGAGGTTAGGGCTTCTTGTATGGCAGAGTGAACCTCCCACTGTACCGGTCCCATAATGCAAGAGGAAGGAAGAATGGGTGTAGGGTCTGAGTTACTGCTTGGAAGGTCAAACTGGTGGAAGAGAACATCAGCTTTTAGCTTTTCTTTCCAGGGATGTAAGTAACATGAAAATGGAAGCGTGTGAAGAGCCCAGCGGGCTTGTCTGGAGTTTAACCTCTTGGCCCCTCTGATATATTCCAGATTATGATGATCTGTTATGACGAGAAATGGATGCTGTATGCCCTCCAAACAGTGGCGCCACTCCTCGAGGGCTAGCTTGATGGCGAGGAGTTCTATGTTCCCCACATTGTAATTCCTCTCAGCGGAGGATAACTTTCTGGAGAAGAAGGCACAGGGATGTGATTTTGGAGGTGTTCCCACCCGCTGAGAGAGTATGGCTCCTACTTCGGAGGCATCCACCTCCAGGGTGAAAGGAAGGGTCGGATCAGGTTGGCGAAGAACAGGAGCTGAGGTGAAGAGGCATTTCAAGTTGTTGAAAGCAGTCAGGACGGTATCAGTCCATTGAAGGGTCCGGTCTTTTGGCTGGTAAGGGCAGTGAAGGGAGCGACAATAGAACTGAAGTTCCGAATGAACCGGCGCTAGTAGTTGGAGAACCCAATGAAACGTTGGAGTTCCTTAACGGTGGTGGGTTTGGACCAGTTACTGACGGCGGTGACTTTGTTCTCATCCATGCTGACCACTCCAGATGTCAGTACGAAACCGAGGCAGTTTACCGAGGTTACATGGAAGGTGCTCTTTTCAGTCTTCACATAAAGGTTATGGTCAAGGAGCCGTTGAAGAACCTTTTGCACATGCTGTATGTATTCCTTCAGGGAGTAAATCAGGACGTAATCAATGTAGATGATGAGAAAGCGGTTGATCACAGCCTGGAAAACCTCATTCATAAAGGATTGGAAGACGACGGGGGTGTTAGTAAGGCCGTAGGGCATGACCAGGTATTCGTAGTGCCCTCGTGCGGTGATAAAGGCCATCTTCCATTCGTCGCCTTCACATATACGGACAAGGTTATATGCAATTCGCAGGTCGAGTTTTGTATAGATGTTGGCGCAGCCCACTTGTTCAAGGGTCGCTGGGATCAGAGGGAAATGGTTCTTGTCCGTGACGTCATTCAGGGAACGGTAATCAATACATGGACGGAGACCACCGTCCTTTTTTCCAACGAAGAAGAAGCTGGACGCAGCCGAGGAAGAAGGACGAATGAAACCGTTTGAGTGTTTCTTCAATATAGTTCTCCATTGCCTCATTTTCCAGGATAGATGGGGGGTAAACACAGCCCTTCGGTGGGGACACTTCAGGGAGTAAGTCAATAGCACAGTCTCCTGGGCGATGTGGTGGCAGAGTGGAGGCCTTGATTTTGCTGAAGACATTGCTGTACTGGGCGTATTCAGATGGTATGGTGGGTGGCACTGCAGAGGCAGAGTCCTCAATGGTGGTGGCTCACACCATCCACTCCCTGCAGCCATGGTGCGGAACTCGAGGGCATACTCGGCAGCTGAATTGCGTCCTTGTTGAAGTTCTATGAGGAGGTTTCCTGTAGGATGACCGGAGGGAAAGTGATCGAATACCTCTTTGAAGAGGGTGTGGAAATGGGTCTCGGATCTGAGTTCTGTGCTGTTGGCAGTCCATATGGCGGTGGCCCAATCCAGGGCTTTGCCTGTGAGTAGAGACAACAAAATCCACCTTGCTCTTGTCGGTGGCGATGTTAGTGAGGTTGTGCTCAATGTATTCGCTGCATTGCATCAGAAATCCCTGACATTTCCCAGGTGAACCGTCATATTTTCCAGGCTGAGGTATGAACGAAGGAGGGCTATGGGTTACAATACCTGGCAACGGAGGAGTAGGGATAGGCTGGTGGAGAAGATGGCAGATTTCCTCCATACGCTCCTCTTGCTGGGTTAGGTGCCACTGTAGCTACGCTGAATCCAATCCGTTTTTAGGTGAGGTATTCTGTAATGAATACTCAGGGAGCAAAAGGTGTAGATTCACGCGCAGAGCGCGGCAGTTGTTTATTTTGGTCACACACAGGTATGCAAACAGGCGGGGGAATCAAAACTAGGACTGAAGGCTATAACTGATTCTCACAAACGAGCTAGGAAAAGGTTTAGTAGAGTCAAAAACGAACAGTACCTCACAAAGGCACAAACAGAATGAACTGAACTAAATAAGGAGCTGATGAAACCAGGTGAGTAACTAACACAGGTGAAATCAATGAACAAAAAGACAGGGCTACGTTCAAGAACAACGAAACAAGGCTACGTGCAAGAACACAACAAAAACAGAACACAAGGTTGACTAAGAAAATGAATACAGAACTTTACACTGACATGTACTGTCAACTGTGGGACCTTATATAGACAGTTGTGTGCCTTTCCAAATCAAGTCTGAATACTTATGTAAATGTAGTATTTCTGTTAAAAAAAAAATACTTTAAAAACAATGTCTGAAAACCTGTTTTTGCTTTGTCATTATGGGGTATTGTGTTTTTATTTATTTAACCCATTTTAGAATAAGACTGTAACGTAACAAAATGTGGAAAAAGTCAAGGGTTCTGAATACTTTACGAATGCACTGTACATGAAGTGAAGTGTCTACCAACCATAGAAGTGTCACGCTCTGGCCATAGAGAGGTCTTTATTCTCTATTTTGGTTAGGCCAGGGTGTGACTAGGGTGGGCATTCTAGTTTCTTTGTTTCTATGTTTCCTATTTCTTTGTTTTTGGCCGAGTGTGGTTCCCAATCAGAGACAGCTGTCTATCGTTGTCTCTGATTGGGAATCATACTTAGGCAGTCCTTTTTCCCTCTTTCATTTGTGGGTAGTTATTTTCTGTTTAGTATCTGTTTACCTGACAGAACTGTTCACTTTCGTTTTTGTTACTTTGTTAGAGTGTTTTGGATATTAAATAAAATCATGAACACTTAACACGCTGCGCTTTGGTCCAAATCAAATCAAATCAAATGTATTTATATAGCCCTTCGTACATCAGCTGATATCTCAAAGTGCTGTACAGAAACCCAGCCTAAAACTCCAAACAGCAAGCAATGCAGGTGTATAAGCACGGTGGCTAGGAAAAACTCCCTAGAAAGCCCAAAACCTAGGAAGAAACCTAGAGAGGAACCAGGATATGAGGGGTGGCCAGTCCTCTTCTGGCTGTGCCGGGTGGAGATTATAACAGAACATGGACAAGATGTTCAAATGTTCATAAATGACCAGTATGGTCAAATAATAATAATCACAGTAGTTGTCGAGGGTGCAGCAAGTCAGCACCTCAGGAGTAAATGTCAGTTGGCTTTTCATAGCCGACCATTAAGAGTATCTCTACCACTCCTGCGGTCTCTAGAGAGTTGAAAACAGCAGGTCTGGGAAAGGTAGCACGTCCGGTGAACAGGTCAGGGTTCCATAGCCGCAGGCAGAACAGTTGAAACTGGAGCAGCAGCACGGCCAGGTGGACTGCGGACAGCAAGGAGTCATCATGCCAGGTCGTCCTGGGGCATGGTCCTAGGGCTCAGGTCCTCTGAGAGAGAAAGAAAGAGAGAAAGAGAGAATTAGAGAGAGCATACTTAAATTCACACAGGACACCGATAAGACAGGAGAAGTACTCCAGATATAACAAACTGACCCTAGCCCCCCGACACATAAACTACTGCAGCATAAATACTGGAGGCTGAGACAGGAGGGGGCAGGAGACACTGTGGCCCCATCCGATGATACCCCCGGACAGGGCCAAACAGGAAGGATATAACCCCACCCACTTTGCCAAAGCACAGCCCCCACACCACTAGAGGGATATCTTCAACCACCAACTTACCATCCTGAGACAAGGCCGAGTATAGCCCACAAAGAACTCCGCCACGGCACAACCCAAGGGGGGGCGCCAACCCAGACAGAAAGATCACGTCAGTGACTCAACCCACTCAAGTAACGCACCCCTCCTAGGGACGGCATGAAAGAGCACCAGTAAGCCAGTGACTCAGCCCCTGTAATAGGGTTAGAGGCAGAGAATCCCAGTGGAGAGAGGGGAACCGGCCAGGCAGAGACAGCAAGGGCGGTTCGTTGCTCCAGAGCCTTTCCGTTCACCTTCACACTCCTGGGCCAGACTACACTCAATCATATGACCCACTGAAGAGATGAGTCTTCAGTAAAGACTTAAAGGTTGAGACTGAGTCTACGTCTCTCACATGGGTAGGCAGACATTCCATAAAAATGGAGATCTATAGGAGAAAGCCCTGCCTCCAGCTGTTTGCTTAGAAATTCTAGGGACAATTAGGAGGCCTGCGTCTTGTGACCGTAGCGTACGTGTAGGTATGTACGGCAGGACCAAAGATAGGTAGGAGCAAGCCCATGTAACGCTTTGTAGGTTAGCAGTAAAACCTTGAAATTAGCCCTTGCCTTACTAATAGGAAGCCAGTGTAGGGAGGCTAGCACTGGAGTAATATGATCAAATTTTTTGGTTCTAGTCAGGATTCTAGCAGCCGTATTTAGCACTAACTGACGTTTATTTAGTGCTTTATCCGGGTAGCCGGAAAGTAGAGCATTGCAGTAGTCTAACCTAGAAGTAACAAAAGCATGGATTAATTTTTCTGCATCATTTTTGGACAGAAAATTTCAGATTTTTGCAATGTTACGTAGATGGAAAAAAGCTGTCGTTGAAACAGTCTTGACATGTTCGTCAAAAGAGAGATCAGGGTCCAGAGTAACGCCAAGGTCCTTCACAGTTTTATTTGAGACAACTTTACAACCATCAAGATTAATTGTCAGATTCAACAGAAGATCTCTTTGCTTCTTGGGACCTAGAACAAGCATCTCTGTTTTGTCCGAGTTTAAAAGTAGAACATTTTCAGCCATCCACTTCCTTATGTCTGAAACACAGGCTTCTAGCGAGGGCAATTTTGGGGCTTCACCATGTTTCATTGAAATGTACAGCTGTGTGTCATCCGCATAGCAGTGAAAGTTAGCATTATGTTTTCGAATGACATCCCCAAGAGGTAAAATATATAGTGAAAACAATAGTGGTCCTAAAACGGAACCTTGAGGAACACCGAAATGTACAGTTGATTTGTCAGAGGACAAACCATTCACAGAGACAAACTGATATCTTTCCGACAGATAAGATCTAAACCAGGCCAGAACTTGTCCGTGTAGACCAATTTGGGTTTCCAATCTCTCCAAAAGAATGTGGTGATCGATGGTATCAAAGGCAGCACTAAGGTCTAGTAGCACGAGGACAGATGCAGAGCCTCGGTCTGACGCCATTAAAAGGTAATTTACCACCTTCACAAGTGCATTCTCAGTGCTATGATGGGGTCTAAAACCAGACTGAAGCATTTCGTATACATTGTTTGTCTTCAGGAAGGCAGTGATTTGCAGCGCAACAGCTTTTTCAAAATTTCTTGAGAGGAATGGAAGATTCAATATAGGCCGATAGTTTTTTATATTTTCTGGGTCAAGGTTTGGCTTTTTCAAGAGAGGCTTTATTACTGCCACTTTTAGTGAGTTTGGTACACATCCGGTGGATAGAGAGCTGTTTATTATGTTCAACATAGGAGGGCCAAGCACATGAAGCAGCTCTTTAAGTAGTTTAGTTGGAATAGGGTCCAGTATGCAGCTTGAAGGTTTAGAGGCCATGATTATTTTCATCATTGTGTCAAGAGATATAGTACTAAAACACTTAAGTGTCTCTCTTGATCCTAGGTCCTGGCAGAGTTGTGCAGACTCAGGACAGCTGAGCTTTGGATGAATACGCAGATTTAAAGAGGAGTCCGTAATTTGCTTTCTAATGATCATGATCTTTTCCTCAAAGAAGTTCATGAATTTATGACTGCTGAAGTGAAAGCTATCCTCACTTGGGGAATGCTGCTTTTTAGTTAGCTTTGCGACAGTATCAAAAATAAATTTTGGATTGTTCTTATTTTCCTCAATTAAGTTGGAAACATAGGATGATCGAGCAGCAGTGAGGGCTCTTCGATACTGCACGGTACTGTCTTTCCAAGCTAGTCGGAAGACTTCCAGTTTGGTGTGGCGCCATTTCCATTCCAATTTTCTGGAAGCTTGCTTCACAGCTCGGGTATTTTCTGTATACCAGGGAGCTAGTTTCTTATGACAAATGTTTTTAGTTTTTAGGGGTGCAACTGCATCTAGGGTATTGCACAAGGTTAAATTGAGTTCCTCAGTTAGGTGGTTAACTGATTTTTGTCCTCTGACGTCCTTGGGTAGGCAGAAGGAGTCTGGAAGGGCATCAAGGAATCTTTGTGTTGTCTGAGAATTTATAGCACGACTTTTGATGCTCCTTGGTTGGGGTCTGAGCAGATTATTTGTTGCGACTGCAAACGTAATAAAATGGTGGTCCGATAGTCCAGGATTATGAGGAAAAACGTTAAGATCTACAACATTTATTCCATGGGACAAAACTAGGTCCAGAGTATGACTGTGGCAGTGAGTAGGTCCAAAGACATGTTGGACTGTCACGACTTCGACCGAGGCAGGCTCTCCTTCCCGTTCGGGTGGCGTTCGGCGGTCGTCGTCACCGGCCTATTAGCTGCCACTGATCCTTTTCTCCCCCTCCCTATGTGTTTATTGGGCGCACCTGTTTTGTATGAGGGGTAATTAGTTGGGCTTATTTAATCAGCCGGCATTCACGTTTCTTTGTGCGGGATTGTTTGCGTGTAAGTAGTGGTGTGCTACATGTTTCTGGACTGAGTTCTTTTACCCCGTGTCTGGGGTTGGTTATAGTGTACACCCAGTGTGTTAATAGGGTGGACTAGATGGTCCGTGTTCATTAAAGAACATTTTGGATTTGGCACCTGCTGTTTCCTGCGTGTTGACTCCACACTCTGACACCCAGGCCTTACAGAATCCCGCACCAAAAGAAATGGAGTCAGCAGGAGCAGCAGCCAACCCTCTCCCATCGATAGAGGAACGGGTGCTCCAGCATACCACTTCTCCACCATATTGGAACAGCAATGGATGCGATGATGGAGCGAATGGATCGATGGGAGAGGAGTGGTTTCCTCTCTCCACCTTCGGCTCCTCCAGCCCAGGACTCTTCATTCCTCGGCTCCAGCGCTCTCCGTCTGACACTCCCGAGGGATTATGATGGATCGGCGGTGGGGTGCCAGGGGTTCCTACTCCAACTGGAACTGTACCTTGCCGCCGTAAGACCCATTCCCTCGGGAGCGGAGAGGGTGCGTGTCCTCGTCTCCTGCCTCACGGGTCGTGCTCTGGAGTGGGCCAACGCGGTCTGGAATGGTCCAGACTCGGCGAAGGAGCATTACCCAGAATTCACCCGCCGTTTTCGGGCCGTATTCGACCATCCTCCAGAGGGCCGAGCGGCGGGAGAACGACTGTTCCACCTTAGGCAGGAGAAGAGGAGCGCCCAGGATTACGCGCTGGAGTTCCGGACCCTGGCTGCAGGATCTGGGTGGAACGACAGGGCCCTTATTGATCGGTACCGGTGTAGTCTCCGGGGGGACGTCCGCAGGGAGCTAGCATGTCGGGACACCGCTCTTTCTCTGGATGAGCTGATTGACATGTCCATCCGTCTGGACAATCTGCTGGCTGCCCGCGGGCATTCTGAGAGGGTCCTGTACGTTCCACCACCCAGTCCCTCCGCTCCTATTCCGATGGAGGTGGGAGGGGCTGGGCAGAGGGGTACCGGAGGAGGAGGCTCTCCCTGCACCAGCTGTGGTCGGAGAGGACACACGGCCGATCGGTGCTGGGGGGGTCCGTCTGGGAGTCGAGATGGCAGGCGGAACACTTCTCGATCACCCCAGGTGAGTCAGCACCAAACTCACCCAGAACCCCCTGTTAGTCACATGTTTGTCTTGATTTTTTTTCTTAAATTTTTCCCCTCTTCCCAGCATAGGGCGCTAGTCGATTCAGGCGCAGCTGGGAACTTTATGGATCGCGGACTCGCTCTTAGGTTAAGGGTTCCGCTTGTGCCGATAGATTCTCCCTTTCCCGTGCACTCCCTAGATAGCCGGCCATTAGGGTCAGGGGTGGTCAGGGAGACCACGGTTCCCCTGGACATGGTGACGCAGGGGAATCATAAGGAGCGTATCAGCTTTTTTATTATTGATTCGCCTGCGTTTCCGGTGGTACTAGGGATTCCCTGGATGGCCCGGCACAATCCTAAAATTTTGTGGAAACAGGGGGTTCTCCAGGGGTGGTCAAAGGAGTGTTCTGGAAGGTGTTTGGGAGTTTCCATCGGTGCCACGTCGGTGGAAAGTCCAGACCAGGGTTCCACGGTATACATTCCCCCCGAGTATGCCGATTTGGCAATCGCTTTCTGTAAAAAGAAAGCGACTAAATTACCACCTTATCGACCGGGAAGGGATTGTGCGATAGATCTCCAGGTAGACGCTGCGCTTCCCAAGAGTCACGTGTACCCATTGTCCCAAGAGGAGACGGTGGCTATGGAGACATATGTCACTGAGTCTCTGGGACAGGGGTACATTCGGTCCTCCATCTCACCCGCCTCCTCGAGTTTCTTTTTTGTGAAGAAAAAGGAGGGAGGTTTGCGTCCGTGTATTGATTATAGAGGTCTAAATGCCATCACTGTGGGGTTTAGTTACCCACTACCTCTCATTGCTACGGCAATGGAATCATTTCACGGAGCGCAGTTCTTCACAAAATTGGATCTCAGGAGCGCGTATAGTCTGGTGCGTATTCGGAAAGGAGACGAGTGGAAAACCGCATTTAGTACCACATCGGGCCATTATGAGTACTGCGTCATGCCGTATGGGTTAAAGAATGCTCCAGCCGTTTTCCAATCCTTTGTAGACGATATTCTCAGGGACCTGCACGGGCAGGGAGTGGTTGTTTATATCGATGACATTCTGATCTACTCAGCCACTTACGCCGCGCATGTGTCTCTGGTACGCAAGGTGCTTAGTAGACTGCTGGAGCATGACCTATATGTCAAGGCTGAGAAGTGTGTGTTCTCCAAACGAGCCGTCTCTTTTCTGGGTTATCGCATTTCCACCTCGGGCGTGGTGGTAGGGAGTGACCGCATTAAGGCCGTGCGTAATTGGCCGACTCCGACCACGGTAAAGGAGGTGCAGCGGTTTTTTTGGTTTTGCCAATTACTACCGGAGGTTTATCCGGGGTTTTGGCCAGGTGGCAGCTCCTATTACCTCACTGCTGAAGGGGGGTCCGGTGCGTTTGCAGTGGTCAGCAAAAGCGGATGGAGCTTTCAACAGGTTGAAGACGCTGTTCACGGATGCGCCCGTGTTGGCACATCCGGATCCCTCTCTAGCATTCATAGTGGAGGTGGACGCGTCCGAGGCTGGGGTAGGTGCCGTGCTATCACAGCGCTCTGGTACGCCACCAAAACTCCACCCCTGTGCTTTCTTCTCGAAGAAACTCAGCCCAGCGGAGCGTAACTATGATGTGGGGGACCGGGAGTTGTTAGCAGTGGTCAGTGCCCTGAAGGTGTGGAGACACTGGCTTGAGGGGGCTAAGCACCCTTTTCTCATCTGGACCGACCACCAGAATCTGGAGTATATTCGGGCAGCTAGGAGACTGAATCCACGTCAAGCAAGGTGGGCCATGTTCTTTACCCGATTCCAGTTTACCTTAACGTATAGACCGGGCTCCCAGAACGTAAAGGCGGATGCACTGTCCCGTTTATACGACTCGGACGATCGGCCCACCGAACCCACTCCCATCCTTCCCGCCTCTAGGCTGATAGCACCAGTGGTGTGGGAAGTGGACTCGGACATCGAGCGGGCGTTACGGGCGGAACCCGCTCCTCCTCAGTGTCCGGTGGGGCGGAAATACGTGCCGCTTGGTGTTCGGGACAAATTGATTCGGTGGGCTCACGTTCTACCCTCCTCGGGTCACCCTGGGGTGAAGAGGACAGTGGGGAGCCTTCGGGGGAGGTATTGGTGGCCTACCTTGGCGAGAGACGTTAGGGTTTATGTTTCCTCCTGTTCGGTATGCGCCCAGAGTAAGGCTCCTAGGCACCTTCCTAGAGGGAAGTTACAACCCCTCCCCGTTCCACAACGGCCTTGGTCGCACCTGTCCGTAGATTTTCTGACCGATCTTCCCCCGTCTCAGGGGAACACTTCGGTACTGGTGATTGTGGATCGGTTCTCGAAGTCCTGTCGTCTCCTCCCGTTGCCCGGTATTCCTACAGCCCTACAGACTGCGGAGGCATTATTCACCCACGTCTTCCGGCACTACGGGGTGCCGGAGGACATAGTTTCTGATCGGGGCCCCCAATTCACGTCCCGAGTATGGAGGGCGTTTATGGAGCGTTTGGGGGTCTCGGTCAGCCTTACCTCCGGTTATCACCCTGAGAGTAATGGGCAGGTGGAGAGAGTGAACCAGGAGGTGGGTAGGTTTCTGCGGTCGTATTGCCAGGACCGGCCAGGGGAGTGGGTGAGATACATTCCCTGGGCCGAAATGGCCCAGAACTCACTACGCCACTCCTCTACTAACGTGTCCCCCTTTCAGTGTGTATTGGGGTACCAGCCGGTCCTGGCACCATGACATCCGAGCCAGACCGAGGCTCCTGCGGTGGAGGAATGGGTGCAGCGCTCCAAGGAGACATGGAGAGCCGTCCAGGAATCACTTCAACAAGCTAGTGGACGGCAGAAGAGGAGTGCTGACCGCCACCGCAGTGAGGCCCCCGTGTTTGTACCGGGGGACAGGGTCTGGCTCTCGACCCGAAACCTGCCCCTCCGCTTGCCCTGCCGGAAGCTGGGTCCGGAGTGTGTAGGGCCCTTCAAAGTCCTGAGGAGAATAAACGAGGTGTGTTATCGATTACAACTCCCTTCCTATTATCGTATTAACCCCTCGTTTCATGTGTCTCTCCTCAGGCCAGTGGTAGCTGGTCCCCTGCAGGACGGTGAGGTACCGGAGGTCCCTCCTCCCCCTCTGGACATTGAGGGGACCCCGGCGTACAAGATACGGGCCATTCTGGACTCGAGACGCCGGGTGAGGGGCCTGCAGTACCTCGTGGACTGGGAGGGGTACGGTCCGGAGGAGAGGTGCTGGGTACCGGTGGGGGACATTTTGGATCCGTCTATGCTGAGGGATTTCCATCGCCTCCATCCGGATCGCCCTGCGCCTCGTCCTCCGGGTCGACCTCGAAGCCGGTGTCGGCGCGCTGCGGGAGCCGCGCGTCAGAGGGGGGGTACTGTCACGACTTCGACCGAGGCAGGCTCTCCTTCCCGTTCGGGTGGCGTTCGGCGGTCGTCGTCACCGGCCTATTAGCTGCCACTGATCCTTTTCTCCCCCTCCCTATGTGTTTATTGGGCGCACCTGTTTTGTATGAGGGGTAATTAGTTGGGCTTATTTAATCAGCCGGCATTCACGTTTCTTTGTGCGGGATTGTTTGCGTGTAAGTAGTGGTGTGCTACATGTTTCTGGACTGAGTTCTTTCACCCCGTGTCTGGGGTTGGTTATAGTGTACACCCAGTGTGTTAATAGGGTGGACTAGATGGTCCGTGTTCATTAAAGAACATTTTGGATTTGGCACCTGCTGTTTCCTGCGTGTTGACTCCACACTCTGACACCCAGGCCTTACATGGACAAAACCCACTGAGTCGATGATGGCTCCGAAAGCCTTTTGGAGTGGGTCTGTGGACTTTTCCATGTGAATATTAAAATCACCAAAAATGTGAATATTATCTGCTATGACTACAAGGTCCGATAGGAATTCAGGGAACTCAGTGAGGAACGCTGTATATGGCCCAGGAGGCCTGTAAACAGTAACTATAAAAAGTGATTGAGTAGGCTGCATAGATTTCATGACTAGAAGCTCAAAAGACGAAAACGTCATTTTGTTTTTGTAAATTGAAATTTGCTATCGTAAATGTTAGCAACACCTCCGCCATTGCGGGATGCACGGGGGATATGGTCACTAGTGTAACCAGGAGGTGAGACCTCATTTAACACAGTAAATTCATCAGGCTTAAGCCATGTTTCAGTCAGGCCAATCACATCAAGATTATGATCAGTGATTAGTTCATTGACTATAACTGCCTTTGAAGTGAGGGATCTAACATTAAGTAGCCCTATTTTGAGATGTGATGTATCACAATCTCTTTCAATAATGGCAGAAATGGAGGAGGTCTTTATCCTAGTGAGATTGCTAAGGCGAACACCGCCATGTTTAGTTTTGCCCAACCTAAGTCGAGGCACAGACATAGTCTCAATGGAGATAGCTGAGCTGACTACACTGACTATGCTAGTGGCAGACTCCACTAAGCTGGCAGGCTGGCTAACAGCCTGCTGCCTGGCCTGCACCCTATTTCATTGTGGAGCTAGAGGAGTTAGAGCCCTGTCTATGTTGGTAGATAAGATGAGAGCACCCCTCCAGCTAGGATGCAGTCCGTCACTCCTCAGCAGGTCAGGCTTGGTCCTGTTTGTGGGTGAGTCCCAGAAAGAGGACCAATTATCTACAAATTCAATTTTTTGGGAGGCGCAGAAAACAGTTTTCAACCAGCGATTGAGTTGTGAGACTCTGCTGTAGAGCTCATCACTCCCTCTAACTGGGAGGGGGCCAGAGACAATTACTCGATGCCGACACATCTTTCTAGCTGATTTACACGCTGAAGCTATGTTGCGCTTGGTGACCTCTGACTGTTTCATCCTAACATCGTTGGTGCCGACGTGGATAACAATATCTCTATACTCTCTACACTCGCCAGTTTTAGCTTTAGCCAGCACCATCTTCAGATTAGCTTTAACGTCGGTAGCCCTGCCCCCTGGTAAACAGTGTATGATCGCTGGATGATTTGTTTTAAGTCTAATACTGCGGGTAATGGGGTCGCCAATGACTAGGGTTTTCAATTTGTCAGAGCTAATGGTGGGAAGCTTCGGCGTCTCAGACCCCGTAACGGGAGGAGTAGAGACAAGAGAAGGCTCGGCCTCAGACTCCGACTCTGCTTAATGGGGAAAACCGGTTGAAAGTTTCTGTCGGCTGAATGAGCAACACCGGTTGAGCATTCCTACAGCATTTCCCTCCAGAAGCCATGAGAAAGTTGTCCGGCTGCGGGGACTGTGCGAGGGGATTTATACTACTATCTGTACTTACTGGTGGCACAGACGCTGTTTCATCCTTTCCTACACTGAAATTACCCTTGTCTAACGATTGCGTCTGAAACTGGGCTTGCAGCACAGCTATCCTCGCCATAAGGCGATCGTTCTCCTGTATATTATGAGTACAGCGACTGCAATTAGAAGGCATCATGTTAATGTTACTACTTAGCTTCGGCTGTTGAAGGTGCTGACGAACCATGTCCAGAGAAAGCGTCCGGAGTGAAAAAGTTGAATGAAAAAATATAAATGGTAATTAAAAAGTAAACACCGTAAAGTTGTCAGGTAGCAAAGTAAGGTTGGCAACAAAATGCACAGCAACACGTCTGCAAGTTGCAGCAACACGTCTGCAGGTCCACTATTCCTTACGACGACGAGCGTTACAAGCAGTCAATGTAATCAACACATTATATCAGTTCAATATTGTGCTTCAATTAACTAACAAAATAAGTTCCTACTCCCCATTTACAGTAAAATCATGCCAGAAAGCTACAGTATGCTAATTGTCTTATTGCATCTTATTTTCTACAGTAAAATTATATCTGGCATAGTATGAATCCTGCTCAGTGTGTACAAGAGTAAATGATGGCAGACTCCCCATCTTGACATTGGTGTATATAGGCAGAGGGAAAGAGAAAAACAAAGGCTCCTTGGCTCTGAGGCCTGTTTCTGGTGTGGCACCTGTCACTCGTGGTAAATATTGTGTTTCCTGTCTCCTCAACTGTTTTGGAAATTGGCTTGTGTTAACCCTGTGACCTCACAACCCCAGGCTTGGCAGGAGGGGGAGGGGTGTTCTTGACGCTGGAGGGGATTTGTGTGTGTGAGTATGTGTGTGCGTGTGTGTGTGTGTGTGTGTGTGTGTGTGTGTGTGTGTGTGTGTGTGTGTGTGTGTGTGTGTGTGTGTGTGTGTGTGTGTGTGTGTGTGTGTGTGTGTGTGTGTGTGTGTGTGTGTGTGTGTGTGTGTGTGTGTGTGTGTGTGAAGGTGCATGCGTGTGTATGTGGCAGTTGCAGTATGAGGGAGCAGGCCCTGGCGCTAGCTAGCTCACAATGCCCTCCCCTGTCTCCCTGGCAATAGTCAGGGCTGCCTGAGACATGGTTCACACTGACAGAGATAAGTGATTCCTGCTCTGCTCTGACTGCTCCATACTCGGGCCATTTCAGAAGGCTATGCCAACTGACCACCGCCTCCCAACTCCCCAGGCAGGGACCCCCTAGTAGGAGGAAAGACCTGTACCAACCAATGGAGAAAGGAGGGAGATTATCTCCATGTTGCTTAGATTGCCCCTATAAAAGTTACAAAATGATTGACTGTCCAGAAACTGACTACAATATTCTCTACAGTGCTGGTTATTGTCAATTGTGTTTTTCACTAAATGCTTGAAACAAAATGACATTCTAAATTATATGCTTACACACTATATAATCATGCTGTCTTTGAGCATGTCTAGTGTACGTCTAATATACATATGTGCATGTGTGTATGTAGTTAGTGACAGGAGGGTAGAAATCAGGGGCTGAAGAAGGGGAGCAGCTAACCGCCCTGAGTGGTTGGAGATACAGAACAAATGAGTCATTAGGGAACTCCTCTGTGACCACCTCTCCTCCCTCTATCCAGATTAGAATTGCCTACGATGTGCTAACAAGCAGGGAACATGAAATGTGCTCTCTCTCTCTCTCTCTCACACACACACACACACACACACACACACACACACACACACACACACACACACACACACACACACACACACACACACACACACACACACACACACACACACACACACACACACACACACACACACACACACACACACACACACACACAACTATTAGAGTTCTGTCAATTGTTTAAAGACTAATTTCCTGAAGTTGGAAGACAGTCTATTTTCTCCTGAGAGAAGGCCTTGTGCTAGGTAATGTGCTGAATACCACACAGACTCATGGGCATGCTAAGCACACACTCATTTCACCTGAATAATGTCCTGAAAACAAATTACTGTCTTCTCATCCGGTTCTTTATCCAGGCGGCCATTGGTTCAGAAAACCAAATTCTGATCGAGGAGTCACCTCCAGAGCCAAAATAAGCATACATATCCTAGGTCTCAGTGATCAGTGTGTGTTTGTGCATACTGTATGCAAGTGTGTGAGTGTGTAAGTGTGTGTATGTGAGCCAAAATGACATCACAGTGGGCCAGGTGGCCAAACGTGTGCCGTCTCAGTCAGTGTCCAATTAAGTTGCGGTAACTTCCACACTGACATCCGGCTGTATTACAGTAAGAGACACGGAGCAGCGTCCAAACACAACATCTCTCTGTTTCTACTGGCACCCTCCATACTGCAGCCCTGGACAACTCTCATCAGCTATCAACTCTCTTACAGTACACAGCTGTGTGTGTGTGTGTGTGTGTGTGTGTGTGTGTGTGTGTGTGTGTGTGTGTGTGTGTGTGTGTGTGTGTGTGTGTGTGTGTGTGTGTGTGTGTGTGTGTGTGTGTGTGTGTGTGTGTGTGTGTGTGTGTGTGTGTGTGTGTGATCAGTGCGTTCGGAATGAATACTTTCATTACATTACTACATTACAGCCTTATTCTAAAATGGATTCAATAGTTTTTTTCCCTCATCAATCTACACACAATACCCCATAATGACAAAAATAAAAACTGAAATATCACAGTTATATAAGTATTCAGACCCTTTACTCAGTACTTTGTTGAAGCACTTTTGCAGCAATTACATCCTTGAGTCTTCTTGGGTATGACGCTACAAGCTTGGCTCACCTGTATTTGGGGAGTTTCTCCCATTCTTCTCTGCATATCCTCTCAAGCTCTGTCAGGTAGGATGGGGAGCGTCGCTGCACAGCTATTTTCAGGTCTCTCCAGAGATGTTCGATCGGGTTCAAGTCCAGGCTTTGGCTGGGCCACTCAAGTACATTCAGAGACTTGACCCGAAGCGGCTCTTGCTGTCTTGGCTGTGTGCTTAGGGTCATTGTCCTGTTGGAAGGTGAACTTTTGGCCCAGTCTGAGGCCCTGAGCGCTCTGGAGCAGGTTTCATCAAGAATCTCTCTGTACTTTGCTCCGTTCATTTTTCCCTCAATACTGACTAGTCTCCCAGTCCCTGCCTCTGAAAAACATCCCCACAGCATGATGCTGCCACCACCACGCTTCACTGTAGGGATGGTGCCAGGTTTCCTCCAGACATGACGCTTGGCATTGAGGGCAAAGACTTCAATCTTTTTTCATGGTCTGACAATCTTTTAGGTGCCTTTTGTCAAACTTCAAGTGGGCTGTCATGTGCCTTTTACTGAGGAATGGCTTCCGTCTGGCCACTCTACAATAAAGGCCTGATTGCTGGAGTACTGCAGAGATGGTTGTCCTGTTGGAAGGTTCTCCCATCACCACAAAGGAACTCTGGAGTTGTGTCAGAGTGACCATTGGGTTCTTGGTCACCTCCCTGACCAAGGCCCTTCTCCCCCGATTGCTCAGTTTGGCCAGGTGGCCAGCTCTAGGAAGAGTCTTCTTAGTGGTTCCAAACTTCTTCCATTTAAGAATGATGGAGGCCACTGTGTTTTTGGGGACCTTCAATGCTGCAGAAATGTTTTGATACCCTTCCTCAGATCTATGCCTCGACACAATCCTGTCTCTGAACTCTACGAACAATTCCTTTAACTTCATGGCTTGGTTTTTGCTCCGACATGCAATGTCAACTGTGGGACCTTATATAGACAGGTGTGTGCCTTTCCAAATCATGTCCAATCAATTGAATTTACCACACGTGGACTCATATCAAGTTGTAGAACCTGAGCTCAATTTCAAATCTCATAGCAAAGGGTCTGAATACTTATGTAAATAAGGTATTTCTGTTTTTTATTTTTTATAAATTTGCAAACATTTCTAAAAACATGTTTTTGCTTTGCCATTATGGGGTATTGTGTAGATTGATGAAGATTTTTTATTTATTTATCAATTTTCGAATAAGGCTGTAACGTAACAAAATGTGGAAAAAGTCAACAGGTCTGAATACTTTCCGAATGCACTGTATGTGTGTGTGTGTGTATGTACAGTAAAGCAGCAGAAGTGAAATACTGTATGTAATTATCCTTTACCCAAAGCAATCACAGTACTCATTACCAAGGGGAGGGTGATCTCACAAATGTCAAAATAAATATTTGTGTCTGTGTGTAAGTGTGTGTGTGTGTTTGTACATGCCTGTGTTTGTGCGTGTTTACAGAAAGCAGAGTAGCATGTAGCCTATGTGGTGTGTGCATCTGTTACATTCCCACAGTGAGTTAGAATGGATTTTCCGCGATTCAGAGGGAAATTATGCTGATGTCAAATGCAATTGGCGAGTTTGAGTGCTTTTTCCAACCCCCAAGGAATTGACATGCCATTGTTGATCAAAAGAGTCTCTGTAAGTTATACCAGACCTGGACAAGCAGGAAGCGACTACCTACCTGGCAAACAACACTGTCAATATGCTTCTACTTTCTGAAGTGAACAGTTTTCATGATGCAAGTACTAACTATATATTTTGGTTAGCAATTCAGAGAACTTCTCTAACCCCCTCTTCATCACCATCACTTTGTCCATAATACGAGGGTTGATTGTAAACCAGGCCTAACAGAGTGGTTCTCTAACTGCTAACCTAGTATGCACGTCATCCCGCTAGGCATTACATTAGTCTCAGTGGATACAATCAGTCTGTGTGATGGGAAAAACCCATGATGGTCTGAACCTAGTGACTCACCATTGGCCTAGTTATTCACTTACATGCACCACTTAGTGATAGTGACGCAAAATGATTCTCAACATTACATTTGTCACCAAGAATTCCCTGGATGTCACCATCGCCAAACAGAGTAAACAATGGGGAAAACAACGAGTCATCCTTTCGTGACAACCCAGTGTTTCTCCATGGCAACCAGGAAGTTTTAGAGGACTACTTTAGGGCGGAGGAATGGGGTATTAGGGCCGTCCCATAGGGACAGCAGGGATATGAGGACGACGAGAATTTGTCATTTCAGAATAGAAGAAACCCAGAGTGTAAACAGTGGCTGTGTGTTAGGACAGGACAACGCTCTGCTCCTGCCAAGAGACAAGGCTCTCTGAGCTCACAGACTACTATTAAACAACCTACACTCAGAGAGAGAGAGAGAGAGAGAGCCTATGCCCTCCGCCCCACATCCTCCTGGGTGGTCCCTGTTTCAGGGAGTATAAAAGACTGACAAACAGGCCGACTGTAAACTGTAAACCAGCCCCACAATACACTGGGCCAAAACACAGCTAGGACTGGCGATGGAAACACTAGCTGCTGCTGGTGAGGGCGGGGGAAAGAAGTGACCGAGAAACAGAGAAGGAGAACAATAAAATACCTGACCAAACTGTAACGGAAGAAGACAGGGAGGATCGGGGAAAAAAAGTAGAGAGAGATATAGCAGAGGCATCAAGTTCTGTCCAGGTTCTGCTTAATGTCTCTATTCAGACAACTGTGTGTTGTAGAGCGATTAACATCATAGACCAATTAACATCACATACAGTACAGTAAAAGTACCACCTCCACAACTACCTGCAGGCCTGTTGTTATACTGTAATGTAGAATCAGGCCTGGTACACACTGGACTGCAGAGGGGAGCAAATTACACAATTTGCCCCTGATTCCAACTGTCAAACATGAGGATGCGGAGAGATGTTGACCCTTAAGATGAAAGCGAGCAGGGTAAGTCAGAGTAGTCGCCTAACTACTGTACCCTGTATGTCTGTAGTCTGTGGTTAGGGTTGGGGTTAGGACTCTGCTTCTGGGATAGATTTAGGGCGGCTCAATGACAATAGTTCATAGTTTAGGCTTCCCTGGTGGATATACGACCCTGGAACTACAATGTGTGGTTAGATTATTTCTGTTCCTCTGAATCTGATAGCTCAGTGGTCTGGAATGGGAGACATGGTTGGGAATGGGAGTTGATAATTCAGAAATGTCTCAACTCCCCCAGTGGATACCCAGGTTGTAACTGTAAAAGAGGATTGGTTCTCATTGACTTCCTAAAGTGCAAAATGTAGATAACACATGACACAACAAGAAGAGCAGGCAGGCGCTCATTCTCCCTTACCACAGGACATTAAAACAAACAAGCAGAACCTCACATCCTGCCCACCAGGACATGCCATGCTCCGTCACACAGCACAGGAGAACATCACAGGGCATTCTCTGTGTGTGTGTGTGTGTGTGTGTGTGTGTGTGTGTGTGTGTGTGTGTGTGTGTGTGTGTGTGTGTGTGTGTGTGTGTGTGTGTGTGTGTGTGTGTGTGTGTGTGTGTGTTTGTGTGTGTGTGTTTGTGTGTGTGTGTGTGTGTGTGTGTGCCAACTCCTAACCAGGGTGGAGATTTCGAAATGGTCAGTCCAAAAAATACTAGAGTCCTGGTTGTGTCGCCTTGACAACAATGACGCCATATTCAACATGACGGCTGGATTATATTCCTTTGCCACCCAGAGGGACACTGGAAACAAACACACACACACTAAAGCACACACACCACAATTTGCAATGGTTCAATTCAAATGTATTGTGTTTTATTTATTTAATGTATTCATAATACAACAAGAACTGTTATTTTATATTTTTTTCCAGGTGCTGCCTGTGTTCAGACCCTGCCCATGTGTCTGAGTTGGAACGTTCAGGACACCATGATGCCACCGTCCATGCTACAGCCTGGACAAGTAGCTGGATATATTCGCTTATTTTTTGTTAAATGGATCGATCTTAGCAGAAGCAAGTCACACTTGTAGTCTTTGCTTTGTTGTCAGCCACGATGAAATCAGGGAGAGGACTGTTGATCTGCATCCGTCGTCTTTTTGATCGCACTTTAGTCACACGCGATATCTCAGACAGCAAGCACTGGCCTGATTTTGACGTGTTGCCATAGAGATCTGGCATTTACAAAATTACACTGACTGGCCCAAGGCAGGAGCTAGAGTAATTAACTGAAATGTGTTGGTCACACGCAATATCTCAACTGGCCCAAGGGGGGCGCTGCATCATTCATGGAAGATGACATTTAATGTTAGCACTGCATCATATTCAGTCACACAAACACAAACACACGTCTCTTCATAGACTTCAATCCCTATGACAGCCATGCAGACCTTTCTAACTGTTTGAGTCTCTGTGTTGAACAAACCAGCCTTTCCTCTTTCCCTTCTAGTTGTCCTGCTTTCCTCCTCTTATTCTCCCCCCCTAATTCCTCCCCTTTTCCTCTTCCTCCTCTTCCTCCACCTCCTCTCCTCCCCCTATCCCCACTCCACCTCCCCCTCCGGGGCACTCGGGTTACCCCACGTTACAGGGCCAGACAAGCTGGGGATTCTTTCAACAAGCAAATTACAGGCAATTAGGAGCCCAAAGGATAACATTCAGAATGCAAGGGAGGGCTGGGGACAGGACTGAGGAGAGGACTGAGGAGAGGGCTGAGGACAGGGCTGGGGAAGGGCTGGGGAAAGTGCCGGGGAGAGGACTGAGGACAGGGCTGGGGAGAGGACTGGGGAGAGGGCTGAGGACAGGGCTGGGGAAGGGCTGGGGAAAGGGCCGGGGAGAGGACTGAGGACAGGGCTGGGGGAAGGGCTGGGGAGAATACTGAGAAGAGGGCTGAGGAGAGGGCTGGGGTGGGCTGGGGAGAGGACTGGGTAGAGGGCTGGGGTGAGCTGGGTAGAGGACTGGGGAGAGCTGGGGAGAGGACTGGGGAGAGGACTGGGTGGAGGGCTGAGGACAGGGCTGGCCCTTTCCCCAGCCCTTCCCCAGCCCTGTCCTCAGTCCTCTCCCCGGCCCTTTCCCCGGCCCTTACCCAGCCCTGTCCTCAGCCCTCTCCTCAGTTCTCTCTTTCTTTCTCTCTCTCTGAGAACCTGAGCCCTAGGACCATACGTCACGGCAAACCGGGCATGATGACTCCTTGCTGTCCCCAGTCCACCTGGCCTTGCTGCTGTTCCAGTTTCAACTGCTCTGCCTGCGGTTATGGAACCCCTACCTGTCCCAGACCTGCTGCTTTCAACTCTTAATGATCGGCTATGAAAAGCCAACTGACTTTTATTCCTGATTATTTTTTGACCATGCTTGTCATTTATGAACATTTTGAAAATCTTGGCTCTCTCTAATTCTCTCCTTCTCTCTTTCTTTCTCTCTCTCGGAGGACCTGAGCCCTAGGACAATACGTCAGGACTACCGGGCATGATAACTCCTTGCTGTCCCCAGTCCGCCTGGCCTTGCTGCTATTCCAGTTTCAACTGTTCTGCCTGCGGTTACGGAACCCCTACCTGTCCCAGACCTGCTGTTTTCAACTCTTAATGATCGGCTATGAAAAGCCAACTGACATTTATTCCTGATTATTATTTGACCATGCTTGTCATTCATGAACATTTTGAAAATCTTGGCTCTCTCTAATTTTCTCCTTCTCTCTTTCTTTCTCTCTCTCGGAGGACCTGTGCCCTAGGACCATACGTCAGGACTATGAACATCTTGAACATCTTGGCATAGTTCTGTTATAATCTCCACCCGGCACAGCCAGAAGAGGAATGGCCACCCTTCATAGCCTGGTTCCTCTCTAGGTTTCTTCCTAGGTTTTGGCCTTTCTAGGGAGTTTTTCCTAGCCACCATGCTTCTACACCTGCATTGCTTGCTGTTTGGGGTTTTAGGCTGGGTTTCTGTACAGCACTTCAAGATATTAGCTGATGTACGAAGGGCTATATAAAATAAACTTGATTAAACTTGATTGATTGGAGGACTGGGGTGAGGACTTGGGAGAGGGCTGGGGTGAGGGCTTGGAAGAGGGCTGGGTAGAGGTCTGGGGAGATGGCTGGGAAGAGTGTAGGGAAAGGACTGGGAAGGGGGCTGGGGAGAGGACTGCTGCTGAACACTCAGACCCTCAGCAGAGAGAGCACAGGGAGAGATAGACCCTCTCTCTCTCTATGTGTGTGTGTGTGTTCATGCGTGCCTGTGTGTGTGTGCGTGTGCGTGTGCGTGTGCGTGTGCGTGTGCGTGTGTGTGTGTGTGTGTGTGTCAGCCTCAGCTGACAGAGGGCAGGGAATGAGCCCTCCTCATCTCCCCTCAGGCACTGAGGACATGGCCATTGCCCTGCCAACGACCCCAGAGCGGACACATGGACACACACACCGCGCCAGTGCCAGATAAGATAACCAGGCCAATGTCTGAGGGCATTATGACATGAGTTTTTTTCTGTGTCCTGGGATTGGTACATTATCCAATCAACACTAAATGGAAATATATAAATAAGGACTGTCACACACATGATGACACTGCTAATGACCATATCAGAAACTGATGACGGCCCAAAAGAAATGGGTTTACATCCCCATACACACACCACTTCTGGTCAATAGCCAACAAACATCCCAAAAAAACGTTCACTTCACGTGATCAGCTGTTTGTCAGCTCTCTATTTACACTATGGATGTCAAATGGAACAATTTACAGTTGTTTAATGTAATTCCGTTAAATTACTGTAATTTCAGCCATTAATTAATGTGATAAACATAAATGTTATAGCAAAAATCTCTGACAACTAAAACCTTTAACAATACACAACCAAGGGTGGATAGAGAGAATCTAGACCTAAAACAACCTAAGAAAATGGACAGAAACGGAGAATGAAAGTACAGATGTAGGATCTTAATTTGATCACTCTTTTGTTGCTGATAATCTCCTTGCACAGCAGGAAATGTAAACTTGTTTTGTATTCAAGGTTTAAAAATGCTTCTAAAGTTCGTCATTTCCACTTTAAATTGTCAGACTTGATTTTAATGAAAAATGTATCAACCCCTACAAAAATATCCATTCATGAAATAATCAACATAGTAATTCACATTTCCTGTTGCTGCAGGATTATTTTCCTGATGTTGCAAACATGCTCAAATTAAGATCCTACATCTGTAAGAGTCATAAGAATATAGGTCTCCCACACAAAAGAGGCTTTAATGTTGCAACATGGAGGCCTGAACCACACTGGAGTAAACCGAGGCATTCTTCAGAGCTGAGACGACTGGAAACTAACATGCTCCTGGGTTAGCAATGTGTGTTCACTGCCGTCACAAATGTATCATTGTGAAACATCAGCGAGCAAAGTTTGAGGAGATTAGATCAAAGATGTGGATATATAATGAGAAGGGATGGAAAAATGTATCTCACCATGGCTATGCTGCGGCTCTCTCAAAACCCGAACAGCTCAAATGAGTCCAATTATGCCACAAGAGCTTTGTGGAGTTAGTGCTAAATGCCCAGTTGGTTTGTGTTCCGTCTGACTCGGGTGCAGAAGGTCATTCTCATCTCACTGATCACTGCTAATGAGAAGTTTCATCAAACAATAAGGAAAATACAGGGATACAAGCAAACGACTCCAGATGCTCATCCCTATTAGTCAGCATGCTTTGTGTACAGCGTCTACCTTTCAACAAAACTACATCTCTCCGCATTGTTTCACACAAACACAAAACATACTGGGAAGTTTTGTTGCATACAGAGCAGTGGCATAGCCAGAAATTCATTGGTGGGTGGGCCTGCAGATAACAATTTTACACATTTTGCCATGGGGCAAAGAGAAAGATTTGCTGTTTTGAAGGTCATTTCCTGGAATTCTACACATTTTGTCATGGGGCAGAGAGGAAAATGTGCAGTTTCATATAGCTCATCTCATGCTATTCTACACAAAAATGAGCATGTTTAAAGCTAATTAAAGCAAACATATACGTAGGTGTTGACTGTGATAAAGGCATTGGATTATGAGCTGTCTTGTTCACTAAATGAACAAATTAAATAGGCAGTGGCATGGTGCATATAGCCATAGAAGCATAGTGACATATGCCTGAATACAGTCATATTCGTGGCTTATTCGGGGGTGTGGCTTTCAGTTAGTTGTTTTTGGCAACCTATGCCGTGAGATTGAATGTCATTCCAGTTCATCAGTTCTGTTATATTTCATCTAACCCAGTGCACTGCTTGCTATGGATTCTATCTGATGGTGTTTGCATGTTTAGGTAAAAAGACAAATCATATCCAGGATTTTTTGGGGTTGTTGTTCAGTCTGATTGGGTGGGCTCAGCTTCCCAGTGCCTATGCCCCTTGTACACATGTGGATGCCAATCATTTGGCACAGTGTCTGTAAAGTGTTAAACATGTCCATTCTTCTGTTGGGGAATTAGAGAGCTCTTAAAACTGATCCCCGTGGATCCCCTGAGAGGTCTGAAGTGTTAGGAATAGGCCCTGTAAAGCCTGTCTGAAGTTCACTAAACACTGTGTGTGTGTGTGTGTGTGTGTGTGTGTGTGTGTGTGTGTGTGTGTGTGTGTGTGTGTGTGTGTGTGTGTGTGTGTGTGTGTGTGTGTGTGTGTGTGTGTGTGTGTGTGTGTGTGTGTGTGTGTGTGTGTGTGTGTGTAAGAAAGAGAGAGAGAGAGCTGTACACACACCAACCCCACGAGGAGCCAAAATCATAATTCCAGGCCTATCATTGTAATCACAGCTCCATCAGAACATTTATTTTTTTCAGAGCACGTCAAGTCCATTAAGAACTGCCGCAGCAAGATGCTGAGCAGCTGTGTGCACTCTCTGTCTCTCTATCTTTGACTCTCTCTCTCTTTCTCACTCCCTCGTTCTCCCAGGGCTTAGGATATAGCCAGGTCACCCATGATACAAGTCTGTATTCAACGTCCATCCATGTCTGAGGACATCAGGAGATGATGTGGAAATTGGACACAGTGAGAGCTGTTACCTTTAAGTCGGTTTTGGTTTTGCTAGGGCATTGTGGACAAGGATGGTGGATGGGCGTAAGCATCTGCCTCTGATTCTGTAAACATCTGCCTGTGATTCCAAAGGTTGCAAGTTCGAATCCAGCGATAGAAAGTTGTTTTTGAGATTTTTGTTTTAAACCTATCCCAAACCTTACCTTAATAATTGACCATTCAGAGTTAACACCTAACCTTAAGACCTTGGAGTTACAGTAGTGCCTAAACTTAACCCTAACCTTAAAAATGTGGAGCTAACGCCTAACCTTAACCTTAAACACTTTGAAATTTGACATTTGGAATAACTTTGAAATGTGACATTTGAGAAACATGGATGAACATCTAATTCTGACATGAGATTGTGAGAGCTAGTTGCAGGATGAGGGGGCTTGTTAACTTCTATGTAATTGTTGTTGTCTGTTGGATCGTATGTATGTGTGTTTTGTGTGTCTGTGTGTGTGTGTACGTGCATGTGTAGCAAGTGAGCGAGGGAGAGTGAGAGAGTGAGCGGGAGAGAAAGGGAGAGTGAGAGAGGGCGCGAAGGAGAGAGAGGGAGAGTGAGAGAGGGAGCGAAGGAGAGAGAGGGAGAGTGAGAAAGTGAGCGAGGGAGAGAGAGGGAGAGTGAGAGAGGGAGCGAAGGAGAGAGAGAGAGAGTGAGAGAGTGAGCGAGGGAGAGAGAGGGAGAGTGAGAGAGGGAGCGAAGGAGAGAGAGGGAGAGTGAGAGAGTGAGCAAGGTAGAGAGAGGGAGAGTGAGAGAGGGAGCGAAGGAGAGGGAGGGAGAGTGAGAGAGTGAGCGAGAGAGGGAGAGTGAGAGAGGGAGCGAAGGAGAGAGAGGGAGAGGGAGAGAGTGAGCGAGCGAGGGAGAGAGAGGGAGAGTGAGAGAGGGAGCAAGGGAGAGAGAGGGAGAGTGAGCGTGAGAGAGGGAGCGAAGGAGAGAGAGGGAGAGTGAGAGAGGGAGCGAAGGAGAGAGAGGGAGAGTGAGAGAGGGAGCGAGGGAGAGAGAGGGAGAGTGAGAGAGGGAGCAAGGGAGAGAGAGGGAGAGTGAGAGTGAGAGGGAGGGAAGGAGAGAGAGGGAGAGTGAGAGAGGGAGAGTGAGAGAGTGAGCGAGGGAGAGAGAGGGAGAGTGAGAGAGTGAGCGAGGGAGAGAGATGAGGAGTGAGAGAGGGAGCGAAGGAGAGAGTGGTGCAGGCTGCTGCTGGTTTAGATTAGCTTTCTGTCCGGTTGAATCTGACAGTGGTGACATGTGCCCTGCCCCGGTGGCCTTGGCCAGTAACAGCAGTGTGTGTATGTATGTGTGTGCGTCAGGCAGATCACTCAAGAGTGAAATTGGATGTCTATCCTTGTCCTGAGGTCGTCGGGAAATGCCTTCAATATCGCACACTAGGAACAACAGTGAGTGCTATAACTGTTTTGCTAAGGCCTTATGAATGGGGATGGTGGATGGGGGTAATCCCATGACTCCGGATCACACATGGATCAGTCGCGTGTTCAATCCCAGTGGTGGACACTCACTTTTATTTTATTTTAACACTATTCCATACCCTAACCCTTACCTTAACCATTCGGAATGAATGCCTAAGCAAAATTGGTTTTAACCCTATCCCAAACCTTAACCCTTAACTTTGAAATGTGATGTTTGGAGAAACGGAACAATGCTGAGCAGGAGGAGTCAACCCAGGGTGTCCAAAATAGAAATGTGATGTTTGGAGAAACGTGGATATAATTCTGCAATGAGACTGTGAGAGCTTGTTGGTGTGTGTGTGTACCTCCCGCTTCACTGCCAGCCATACGGAATGCAGGGAATGCTTCTGGCTCTGACCCCACCCCTGTCCTGTTGGCCCGGCCCATTCCAGAGGGACAAGGTGGGGGGGGGGGGGGGGGGAAGCAATGACAGCTCAGTAACACTCACCAGAGCCCTCCGTCTCCCGTCGCAGAGTGGCATCACCCACCCTTTTCCAGAAGAGAGAGTTTATTTTTTTTGCTCCTGCTGTCCCCAGTGCCGGCTATAGAGGACCACCGAGCACGGGGCCCCTCTCCCTCTCCCTCTGCCCTGCCCCTCCACTCTCCTCCACTCCCCTGGCCCAGAAAAAGATTTATTGGGGAAAAACGAAAGAAAAAATATCTGTGACCTCCACTTAGCCAGGAGTAAACACATGACTGGTGTGGTTTAATCAGAAGAGCACAGTCTTCCCTCAGCCCTAGAGCACCAGGTTTATGGGACAGTTGTAAACAGGTTGTAATATGTGTTTCTCTGGCACAGACTTGGGAACGTGAAGATGTTGTGGCTGTAATGACTACGCTGCCATGTAGTAGGCGTTTACATCATATTTCTGGTGGGTGATGGTTTTCTGGTTTTCTCTAAGTAAAGTGTGTGTAGGTATACTCAGTCATCTCACACTAGTCCTTACATCTGGAATTAAAGTGATGGTTTTGTATAATTTCAGCCAGTAGTTGTGAAGGTAGTGTTCACTAGCCAAAACGGGTCCCCAAAAATGTAGCACAATTGTGTACCATGTTTGTTTGTTTTTTTGTTTTTTTATACAAATTCCAATTTGCATTTGTAAGTATTTAAGATCCCGGACCGCATCTTTAAATGAAGCTAAAATAATTCTAACTATACCATAATCCTAAATTGAAGGAGATATGTTACGGTTATGGATTTCACTCACATCAGTTCAAGCTCTTGCTTGCTTATAGTTATAGCTTTGTAAAATAGGACAACCTATCATTCAGAGTATCTCCCTCGGAAATCAAATCTTCCTGTCTGACAATTAAAACAGACAAGGCTGATGACTATCTGTTTGACATCATATTTATTTGACATGGGGGAAGGCCCTACAACTTGTTTGGCTTGTAAAATCCAGTTCTCAAAGAGTAGGCTTGGAGTGTTTTCTCTGGACCTGTGGTTCCTCCAGCATCCCAGAAGCCTTTGCAGCAGGGATGGGGCTGATACTCTATAGGCCGCAGATCAAAGGGCCTCTCCCTTCTCTCTTACAGAAAAATATTAAGGTCTGATGTCAATATTCTACTCTACCCTGAAATTACAAACACATCAATTATCTCACAGTAAATTAACTAAACATGCAAATATGTTTAGCTTCATATCATATCATTCTATTATATATTATACTTCAATAACCTATGAATAGAACCTAAACTGAGTTTTGTCAAAAAAACATATGGTGATGAAATTATTTGGTGTCACAAAAATGTACAATGTTAAACACAAACCGATGCCAAAAAGTTAGCTATTCCAACAAGACGTCAAGAAAACAGGTGTGAATACGTACTGATACACTGAGTGGGAGTGAGATGAGATATTGTGTTAAACGACTGTTATTACACAACTACTCATACCAATGCCAGTGATTACATAATTAGGAACACTTATCACTGAGTCAGACAGTTCAGTGGAAGAATGCAGATTCTCTGGATTACTGATTCAACTCCCCACTCTGCTTTCCTTCCCTTCCTCCTCCATCTTTCTTCTCCTCTTCTCCTCTTCTCTTCTCTTCTCTTGTCCTCTCCTTTCTCCTCTTGTCCTCTTCTCTCCTCACTCTGACCTCAGTCTCTGACAGCTTCTCGGCTCTGGGACCAATCAGCAAACATGAGGACAGACATCTCTTCTGAGAAAGCTCAGTGTGAGAATCCTGTGAATAGAGCTGAAGCATGAATAAGCCATTTTGAACAAACAGACTCTGGGTACATACAGTACACAACTAGGGCAAAACAAACAGCATGATGCCTCCCAGGGGCTCGGCAAGCGCTGACCCAGCCCCAAGATCAGCTCCCTCAACAGGGCCATGGTTGTGTGGGGCTAGGCATGGTCCTTCCTGTCTAGACCATGGGAGATAGGGTTAATGAAATGCTCAACGCCGTCTGAGCGCTGTCTGTGGCATCCATCCTCAGCTCGTTCCCTCTGAAGCAGACCGTCACAGCTAGGGAGCCCGACACATACACCTCCATCTCTTTCTCCCTTGGTCTCTTTCCCTCGCTCTCTCTCTCTCTATTTCACCCCCCATCTCCTCTCCATCCCCCCCACCCTCCTTACTTACACTCTGTTTCATTGCGGAATTCTAACTCCCCCCTAGCTGCCTACACCTCTCTTGCCTCTCTGGCCTCTCTTCTCCTCTCTTCCCCCTCTCCATCTCTCTTTCAGTGAAGAAGCATCGCTTATGAGACAGTCTGAGAATAAGAATAAATGGTGGTCAATAGTTCAGAGTGTTGGCTCGTCCAGCTTTGTAAATATGGATGACTGGGCCCAGCCACGATGGGGAAATGTGTGTGTCTCAAGCAGCAGCAACAGTGGGCGGTGGGCGGCCAGGCCTGCCAACAGAGCACCTGGACGGTGTTAATCATAGCATAGCATAAACACTGCCCCGGACCGGCCCGCCTCGGCCCCAGACATCCAACACACGGCCCAGCGAGCTGTTCCTCCTTTACCGCATACACACACATCCAAGCAAGCATGTAGCGTTGCACGTACAATAACTTGCATCAACACACACACATGTACAAGTACGCATGCATATAAATACACACACACGGACACATGTACAGATGCCGACATACTGCACGCATACAGATACATATTTAACATCAGGTTTATCATTTTATACAGATGTAGGATCTTCATTTGATCACCCTGTTGCAGGATAACTTTCCTGCAATGTAGTGTATTTGAATTTTAAAAAGGCTTCTGAAGTTTGTCATTTCCACTTTTACATTTCAGACTTGATTTTCTGTTACAAAAAATGCAACAACCACTACAAAAATGACAATTTATTATAATCCATGTAAGAATTCACATTTCCTGTTGCTGCAGGATTATTTTCCTGCTGTAACAAAACGGCAAAAAAAAATTACGATCCGATACCTGTAGTACAAGTCATGTTAATTTCACATTTTACATACCAAATACACAATATACCAAATACACAACATACCAAATACACAACATACCAAATACACAACATACCAAATATACAACATACCAAATACACAACATACCAAATACACAACATACCAAATACACAACATACCAAATACACAACATACCAAATACACAACATACCAAATACACAACATACCAAATACACAACATACCAAATACACAACATACCAAATATACAACATACCAAATACATAACATACCAAATATACAACATACCAAATACACAACATACCAAATACACAACATACCAAATATACAACATACCAAATACATAACACACCAAATATATAACATACCAAATATACAACATACCAAATACATAACATACCAAATATACAACATACCAAATACACAACATACCAAATACACAACATACCAAATATACAACATACCAAATACATAACATACCAAATATATAACATACCAAATACATAACATACCAAATACAGGACATATATCAGAAAGCAGCTGAAGGTTAATGTCTTACAGTATCTTCACTTCAAGTGCATCAGTCTGAGCAAAGCAGACTGTCTGTCCACCATTTGGATCCCAGAGGGCAGACATCAGGAGGAAACAAGGCTTCATTTCAGAGAGGATCCATTTTGTGCTCCAACGCCCAGCAGTAGAGACCTCCTCCATGAACTAAGAATGCCATTACAGTCCCACTACCCGAGTACCCACTGCTAAGCACTTCTGGGCAGTGGAAGGCAGTGTGTACAGCACTATATGTGGCTCAATGGCACAGTGTACAATTTAGTATGAAGGTATATTAAAACATAAAATGTGATTCAGATGGAGTAGATAAATTAGTGGATTTGTAGAGGAAGCGCTGTGCTCTGTTTGGCTGTTTTGATGAGTCCCATGAAATTGTAATAGTTTATTTTTATACAACTTTTTATGTATGCTCTGTTGTGGAAAAGATACCAAACTTACTTAGAAAAATGTACATTTAATTAAGATATTAAGAGAGAATGGTTGATGACATTTCGACCAATGTCTGAGGGGTATTCTACGAAGCAAGCTAGATCTATTCAGGGTTTTTGTAAAGCTAACCAGCTTCAGTTAGCTTCACATTCCAGCTCAGGCTTCATCCGTACTATGACGGTGGATATTGCTCATCCGCCTGCCGCTAACTCGCGTGCATGCACGTGGCTAGTCGAACGCCCAACTCTTCATTGTGACAACGCTGAAACATAAATTATTGGGCGAGTCAGTGCCACATTTTAATTTGTGCCAAAATCAAAATGAAACAAAAGTTATCTTGAAAATTCAGCAGGCTATGGTGTGAAATAGCCTTTTAGAAGTGCCATGCTTTGGTGTGCTTTGTGTGCTTTGGGGTGCTTTGGGGTTCTCATCAATGGCACAAGCACCTTTTTCCCCACTTCTTTCAATAGTTGTATTATTAAGTCATACACAATAATTGCATTGCGTGAAGTTTACAATGCATTCTGTCATTACTACATGTGATATATTTAAAAGTTACTATTTTAAAACACACAATTTGTGGGGGATTAATAACATATTTATTCAGTCCTTTTCCTCAAATGAAGGGGCTGATGACGCAATCTTTGCAAGAGGGTGTCACGCCCTGACCTTAGTTTGCTTTGTATGTTTCTACGTTTTGTTTGGTCAGGGTGTGATATGGGTGGGCATTCTATGTTGTATGTCTAGGTTGTCTATTTCTGTGTTTGGCCTAGTATGGTTCCCAATCAGAGGCAGGTGTCAGTTGTTGTCTCTGATTGGGAGCCATATTTAGGTAGCCTGTTTTCCTTTGGGTTTTGTGGGTGGTTGTACCCTGTGTTAGTGTTTTCACCATACGGGACTGTTTCGGGTTGTTTGTTTTGTACTTTTGTTATTTCGTTCAGTGTTCTGTGTGATTTATTAAATATATCATTATGGACACTTACCACGCTGCATATTGGTCCGATCCTTGCAACTCCTCCTCAGACGAAGAGGATGAAACCCGTTACAGAGGGAGGGAATCTGATTTAATTGGTTCTCGACTAGTGACTCAGTCATTTCATTCAGGGTAAGTGGAGTTAGCCGTGAGATAGTTCTGAAGGATTTGTTACCTGCGAAATTTACCTGGCTAAAATGTGAAACACTTTCGTATGATCGGTTATCCAGAGTTTAACTCAGCGTTGACCAAAGTTACCTCACTAACTCCTCAAACCTGCTTCGTAGGATACCCCTCTAGTCTTCTTCAAGTCCCCATATGTTGGTTCCAGTTTCAGAGCTGAATGTAAGTATTTTAAGTAGCTCTCTCACACACTAGCGAACCTCACCAACACTATTGTTTCACTCTCAGAGACATTTCCTTCCCCGTCACATAATGAAATACAACCGTTTTCAGTGTCATATTTAACACACACACACACACACACACACAGGCACGCATGAACACAAACACACACACACACACACACACACACACACAGACACGCATGAACACACGCACAAAAGCGCGTGCACACACACACAGAGACACGCATGAACACACGCACAAAAGCGCATGCGCACACACACACACAGACACGCATGAACACACGCACAAAAGCGTGTGCACACACACACACACACATTTATACAGAGGAAAAATACCTTTTCGCTGAGCTCCTCACTTTAACCTCGACTGACCAAAACAGTGTAAATCATCACGGTGGCTCACAGCCACAACAGTGTTTATCTCTGTGAGTCCTGGAGAAGGATAATGTATCATCATCACTGTCACTTTGCATAAAGTCAACCTTTTAATAACTAAACACACAGCCACACTCACAGAGGAATACACGTCAGACAGCCAGGACTCTCCACGCTCTCCAGAGGGGGCCCCTGGTCAAGTGCAGCTCCCCAGGATAGGGGAGGATTTCTCGGGTAGAGGAGTGTTCATGCCTGGCCTGGATACTCTGGAGAACCTGGATGCTTTATCGCCGTGTGTCTGGGATGGGGTAAACACAGTCAACCTGCCATGCGAGGGAGGAGATGGAGTGTGTGTGTGTGTGTGAGTGCGTATATGGGTGCAATGTGTGCTGGCGTGTATGTGTGTGTGTGCTGGCGTGCATGTGTGTGTACCATGTGGGGGAGATGTATTATCTGTTTAAACTGCCTCAGCACAGCTAGGCCACACAGCAGGCCAGCAGATTATTAGAATCTTATACAACCTGCACCCCTCTCATATCTGCCATAGTTAACATTTTTGGAGGAGCACAACTGTTGGATTACATTCCCTATGAGTCAATGATCCAACCTGTCAGTGTGTGACAGAGTGGCCCATGCAACCAAACCTACTCTCAGTCTAGCTTCATCTGTCTATGCTGCTGTGAAGAGAGACCAAGGCCATGTTAAACAAGGCTCTGTATTCACAACTACCATCCCCCATAATCCTGAACTCATTCATCTTTCCAGCCTGACCTGACTAAAGGGACAAGATGCTGTATATTTCTCCTCAGTAGTCTGAAGGTACATTCTGGGAATTGTTTGGTTTCCCTCCTATGGGTGATAACCCATCAATCTGACAACCGCAGCGTCCAGCCATATATCTGGCAACCTGGTATCCCGGCCACAACCACACAACCACAAGACACCAGGCAGACCACAGTTTTACAGGACAGAGGAAAAGACCCACAGCTTTCTGTGGATGGAGATGATGAGAGTGAAAGGGGGAAAGGGAGGAGAGAGAGAGAGAGCGAGAGGGGAGGGGAGTGAGAGAATCTGAGCCACACGGGTAATTTTAGCTAAATATCTGATTTCCCAGCAAAGGACATAGGGAGGGGTGGGGGCGAGGGGGGTGGATGTTGGATTACCGTCAGTGGAATAAGAATTGGGTAGAGCTGAGAAGAGTCATCGACAATATAGAAGGGGAGGTGAACACATATGATTTTTACACCTCTTCTCCACTGCCATCTCAAAGCAGCTGCAGTAACTTGCTCTCAGCCCATTGGAGCATCTTCACTAATGCCCCACATTGATGCAGTACACTCAGAGTCATCACTGATACCCCACATTGATGCAGTACACTCAGAGTCATCACTGATACCCCACATTGATGCAGTACACTCAGTCATCACTGATACCCCACATTGATGCAGTACACTCAGAGTCATCACTGATACCCCACGTTGATGCAGTACACTCAGAGTCATCACTGATACCCCACATTGATGCAGTACACTCAGAGTCATCACGGATAACCCACAAGCACAGGGCAGTGTCTACCACAGATTACATGTCTCACACACATCTTCTGCACCCTCTCAGCCGACAAGGTTAAGCTCCAGAGGTTGCACATCTGTAACACACACACACACACACACACACACACACACACACACACACACACACACACACACACACACACACACACACACACACACACACACACACACACACACACACACACACACACACACACACACACACACACACACACACACAGTGACCCGTATAGCTGTGAGCCCCAGCCCTGCTTCATCCACTCACACATTGATTAGCCCTGCGAGTGTTTGCCCATTAGAGCCTGATCTGCACAAATCAAACCAATATGTGAACTCTGTGATTAGAGTCAGAAGTATTAACACGCCTTTCACTCAGAAACCAGAGCCAGGCGCATTCCATTGGCTCTCGCCTATCTTTGGAATAAAATACAAATATGTCACGATGAGGGAGGGAAAATGTTGGGGGGTGGTGGACTTTATCAGGCGGTAACATTTATTCACCTTTTCCTTCAATTTTTATGATTTGGGAGCATGAGGCACACACACACATACACATGCACACACCACAGCACCCACACACACTGACACATAATCAGTTGTGAAAATATTTTGCTAACGTCAACTATCCAGAGGTCACTTAAGCTGCGCCGCTCTCCCAAGTGGGCTCCAGATCAGAGAACACTGTAGTCTACCCCACCTTCTCTGCTGACAGACCTCCCTGAAACCCACCAGCCTGCCCTGGCCAGATCTGGCTGCCTTTCACCTGTAAAGACTCTGGCTGCTCTAGAATACGAGCCAATAACCCTGCAGGGCGAAGGGAAGCCATACAACAGAGTATTTCTTAGTGTACAGACAGAGACCTCGACACTGAGCTACTGCCAAAGACATAAATGCCCTTTGTATCATTTACACTGTCCAAAAACTCCAAGCAAAAGAAAATATGGAGAGAGCGAGAGACATTGGAGTACAATGGCTGCATAGTGAAGTAAAGGGGAGGTAAGGGGGAAGTTGTTTGACCACACTGTGTGGGTGAGGCCACAGAGACGTTAGGCTACAATGGCAAAGTGAGGATGTGTATTTACTCTGGGGGAGATATTCCTTTGCCCTTCCTCATCCACACGCTGACTCAATGGCTAATATGAGTGGAAACTATTGGCCATTCACTCTCTTTCCCTCTCCTTTCTACCACACACGTATTTTAACCCCTCAATTGACTTGGTTGCGACTTAAAAATCTGTTTGCTATCTTGAATCAAAGCGAAAATATGGTGTATTTCCAATTCAGAATAGTTATCTTTTTTTCCTTTTTTAAATGGTGCAAATTGAAGAGTCATATTTTGGCGATGGACTGATATGATGATATCACCCATCTCCAAAAGAGCTGGTTGGCATGGATGTTAGACTGAACAGGAAGTGAGCGTTAGGAACAAATTGGTAAGAGGAAGGAAATGTTTAAGTCCAGAGATGATAGCTCGCTGGTGATTCTCCTGCAGCATATCGGATTGTTACACAACCATTTAGTTAATCTGGAGGCCAGTAACGTGCCTCAGATAAGGGTAATACACACAACCTAGTACTTGAAAAAAGTGCAAAATGCATCAATGTTGTACGTGTTTGTTCAAGTACACTCAACCCATGACCAAACAGATAGAGCATGAGGAGGTACGATACAATCACAAAGAGATTCATGCAAGTTGAAAAACGTGGACGGATTATGATTTAGTAAATTATTTTTGTTTATTTCTGCAGAACAGGACTGTAAATATTTCTGCAGTGCAGGACTGTACATATTTTTGCAGCACAGGGCTCAAAATAAAATGAGATAATTAAGAAAATCAACATTTGAGCGGTCCACTTGTGTCATTTTATGCAAGTTGAGGATAACTTCTTCAGGCTGCAGGGTGAATATTGAAAAAACTGGAAAATATGTGCACATTTTCAAACGGCCTCTTAAGAAATTTTTGATTTTACAATATGCATATATTACTACTACTACTACTGTTGGATAGATAACAGTCTATAGTTTCTAAAAACGTTTGAATTATTTCTCTAAGTGGAACAGAACTATTTTTACAGCCATTTTCCCAGCCTAATTGAGATTTCCAAAATGCGATGTGTCTCTTTAAGACCTTGTCTATACAAGGTCATGACACTTAGGACCGTAGAAACACGTCATATGCCTTCATCTGGGTGTAATGCGGAAGTGAGAGTTGAAAGGAGTCGAATATCTCTTCCATGGACTGAATACCACATCTTCTTGTGAGACCTGCGCAGTTAAAAAAAAATTCCGGGCGCGAGGCAGAATCTGGACTCGGCTCATGGAAGACGCTCGTTTAAGGTGAATATGACCTCTAGCTACGATATTATTTGATACATGTCACAAAATCATCCTAAAGTATGTTTTTTCAATATACTTTAATTATATTATTGCAATTTATTCTGGACTTTAGACGTGATGCTTTGGAAGAATTTTTTGAAGAAAGACAGATTAGCGCCGCACGGCTGTTGTGCTTGCTAACCAAAGAGGGAAATATTTCGTTCTGGAACCCAACTAAAGACTGTACTGGACATTGGACCCCGTTACAACATTCTGATGGAAGATCAACAAAGATAAGGACCCAATTTGGGATGCTTTTTCATATATCTGTCGAACTGTGCTATGCTAGCGCTTGACTAGAATCAATGCTGCCGTATGCTAGCTAATGTTGTAAGCTAATATAACGATATATATTGTGTTTTCGCTGTAAAACACTTCAAAAATCGGAAATATTGGCTCTATTCACACGATATTTGTCTTTCATTAGCTATCCACCATATGTTTTTCTGAAATGTTTTATGAGGTGTAATTAGTAGTTGACGTTAGTGTCTGTATTTTCTCTGGCTACTCCCGGTCGATTTCAGACTGTAGCTAGGATGTAGCTATGATGGGAGCTGCAATGTAAAACTGATTTATAGCTAAAATATGCACATTTTTTGGAACAAAACATAGATTTATTGTGCAACATGTTATAGGACTGTCATCTGCGGTAGTTTTTTCTAGGTTCTTTAGGTTGGTTCTAGGTTAGTTCGGTTGGCTTGTGCATGCTACTTGAATCATAATTCATACATCATAATCATAATCATACGTGTCTGTCCACTTTTGTATTTGGTGGTGAGCTAACATAAATATATGTGGTGTTTTCTCTGTAAAACATTTAAAAAATCGGACATGTTGGCTGGATTGACAAGATGTTTATCTTTCAAATGCTGTATTGGACTTGTTAATGTGTGAAAGTTAAATATTTAAAAAAAATAGATTTTGAATTTCGCGCCCTGCAGCTGTTGTCATATTCGTTCCGACGTCGGGCTTGCAGCCCAAACAGGATAACAAGGTAATTTATGTTGAAAATACAACCAAGTTAACTAACGAGCCTCTACCCCGGATCCGGGAGAACCCCCCACCCCCCCCCACCCCCCCACACTGATTAGCATCGCTAGCATAGCGTCACAATTAAATAGTAGCATCTAAATATCATTAAATCACAAGTCCAAGACACCTAATGAAAGATACAGATCTTGTGAATAAAGCCACCATTTCAGATTTTTAAAATGTTTTACAGGGAAGACACAATATGTAAATCTATTAGCTAAACACGTTAGCAAAAATCACCATTTTTCTTTGTCCACCATTTTCTCTCAACACCAGTAGCTATCACCAATTCGGCTAAACTAAGATATTGATAGCCACTAACCAAGAAAAAACCTCATCAGATGACAGTCTGATAACATATTTATGGTATAGGATAGGTTTTGTTAGAAAAATGTGCATATTTCAGGTAGATATCATAGTTTACAATTGCACCCACCGTCACAAATGGACTAGAATAAATACATAGAGCAACGTGTATTACCTAATTACTAATCATCAAACATTCGTAAAAATACACAGCATACACTAATCGAAAGACACAGATCCTGTGAATACAGACAATATTTCAGATTTTCTAAGTGTCTTACAGCGAAAACACAATAAATCGTTATATTAGCATACCACATACGCAAACGTTACCCGAGCACTGATTCTAGCCAAAGAGAGCGACATCGTATCATCGCCAAAATATATTAATTTTTTCACTAACCTTCTCAGAATTCTTCAGATGACACTCCTGTAACATCATATTACAACATACATATACAGTTTGTTCGAAAATGTGCATATGTAGCCACCAAAATCATGGTTAGACAATGACAAAAGTAGCACAGCTGGTCAGAAAATGATGTGCACCATATTAGACAGTGATCTAGTCTTATACATAAATACTCATAAACTTGACTAAAAAATATAGGGTGGACAGCGATTGATAGACAATTTAATTCTTAATACAATCGCGGAATTACATTTTTTAAATTATCCTTACTTTTCAATACAGGTTGCGCCAAGCAAAGCTACATCTAACAAAATGGCAGAACGTGCGTTTGACATTTTTCTACAGAACAACGATTTATCATCTTAAATATTTCTTACTATGAGGCGATCTTCCATCAGATTCTTGGGCAATGAATCCTTTCTTGGGTCTAATCTTCTTTTGGTCGAAAGATGTCCACTTGTCCGTCGAAATGCTGACTAACGTACGACCGGGACCCCGAAACGTGCCCGGAGCTTCAAAGTCTTTTACAAAGCAATGCCTCAAAATTGCACTAAACGGATATAAATTGCTATAAAACGGTTAAAATTAACTACATTATGATGTTTCTAACACCTTTAACGAGTAAAAACATGACCGACGCTATATTACTGGCTAAACCAAGACTTGGAAAAAGGCCAGTCAGATATCCTTCTTGCGTTGAGCGCAGACTCCAAAGGAATCCTACTTCCGGTCTTTGGTCATTTATAGAGCCTGTGATTGCGCAATAGACTCCATTCAAATTGTCATCACTTACTGACATCTAGTGGAAGGCGTGGGCAGTGTTTGTATCTCATAGGATTAACAGAGACTTTAAAAACTGATCTGGAACCAGAGGCCAAGATGTCTAAATCTCACACACTGCGAGGAAAAGTGCTGTAGAATGAGTTCTGTTTCACTCAGAGACATAATTCAAACGACTATAGAAACTAGAGAGTGTTTTCTATCCAATAATAACAATAATATGCATATTGTACGAGCAAGAATTGAGTACTAGGCAGTTTAATCTGTAGAGTTAATTATGCTAATGCGAAATAGCACCCCCTATAGTTGCAAGAAGTTAATTCTCTCCTTTCAATATCTAACTTCACCAGTGCTTTGTTGCAACCTTACCTTCTAGTATTTCATCCACTAGGAACACCTTAGATCCTCATAGATCCTCAACACCATAGATCCCCTTAGATCCCCCACTTCTGGAACCATCACCCATTCTCCGGATCCCCTACCTACCCCTTTCTACCTCCATGGGGTGGCCAGCCGAAATGTGTCCCATCAGCCAGCACGGTGAATGGGAATGGGAGGACACGCTAAGGTTTGGCCCTGCTCTCCGTTTACACGTTCATTCAGGTGGATTTGGATCCTTGGCCAGATACCGTATGTACGCTGGACCCCGACACCAAAACACTTCACGCATGACTGGACTGAACAGCCCTACCCACACTCAACCCACACTGCTTTTTCATTTCTCTCGTACCTTTACTACCTACAGTTCCTATATCCCTGCCAGCCTCCTACACTCTGACTGACTGGGAGATTCCATTGACCTCTGTGGCACCGGGGGGTAAACGATCTGGGCAATAAAGTGCATAGCAAGGTTGAGCATGGTAGGTCAACCAACTACCATTGATGGTTCAGCAAACAACTGAACAACACCATAACAAACCATGAGTTCATGTATTGTCAAGGGCCACACTAAGGGCTAATAGGCTAACGTACAGTAGCCTAAACAAAGTCAAAGTGACACAATACGTAAAGGCTACAAGGTTAACGCTGATGTTATGACCCACACAGTCAGTCTCTACCTGTTATTCCAGGAGGGGAAAAAGTGGGACCTACCTCACCCGTGTGATGCAACATTCCTACCTTATTGACAAGTTTCAGTTGGAGATGGGATATGTAACGTGGCGCGCCCATCCAAGCGGGTGGTAAGATGCACATGTGGGCAGCAGATCTGTAGCTGTGGCGTTTTGGAGAATCTTTCTCCACACAGGTTTAGTCTAGCAGCCCGGTGGCCCCACATCTGGCCACTCTGACCACCAACACCATCATCACAACCACCACCTCCACAACTACCTCCACCACAGTAAGGCACGTGTGACCCTCTATCCAGCCCATACAACCCCTTCCCTGCTCCATTATCAAGACACATTGATAATAAGAAGATTGTGGGAGCAGCTTTTGACATCATCGCTCATAGTCTGCTGTTATGGCTTTACATCAATAACATGCCTGTCAATCTCTCCTGCCTTAAAGAAGAGGAGATTGACTGCATCACTACTTGTCTTTGTGAGAGGTATTGACATGTTGAAAGCACTGAGCTGTCTGTTTAAACAGCTCAGACATGCCACCAGGGACCTCTTCACAGAAAAGGGATCCTAATAAAATACTAAAAGTGCTAATGTTTTATGATGTACTGTTTTATTTGTGATGTAATTGCCTTAATCTTAATCTTGCCAGAAAGGGGGATACCTCATCAGTTGTCCAACAGAAGTTTGTCTTCCGCATTTAACCCAACCACTCTGGATCAGAAAGGGGCAGGGGATACCTTAATCAACATCCACAGCACCTGGGGAACAGTGGGTTAACTGCGTTGCTCAGGGGAAGAATGACAGATTTTTACCTTGTCAGCTCAGGGATTTGATCCACCCAATGCTCTAACCACTAGGCTACCTGCCCCCCCTGAAGCAATTGGGGATCCTTAATAAATACAAGTACATGAATTGTGAGTGATTAATCAACCATGAGAGTATCAAAACAACATTTCATCATTCTTTATTATAGCAGGTAACTGATAGTGTAGTGTTGGCAAGAGACACCAGCGCATGCATACTTGTGACATCTTGCATTGATGAAGGTTGGTGTTGATTAGCAGTTTCTTGTTAACTTTACCACTGTTGGCTAACGATAGCTACTGTAACGTTAGCTAGATCAATTATCCTGTTCCCTGCCAACTCCTCGTTGATTGACTTCATGGAAAGAAGCCTTTAATTATCAACTCGTAAATAACCCACTTTAGACCGGTTAGCTCCAATACGAGAACTTGCTGGGGAAATACGTACAGTCAAATCTGACGCTCAAACCAGCGCGCAACAAATATAAATAAAACGGAGCCAGTTCAAAAGGGAAACCCGAGTGTGGTGGCATCAGCAGATATTGCACCAATTGGATTCACAGCCTCTCTACACATTCAGTCTATTTGAGTTAGGCAGTTCCGTCTCGATACAAGATGTCACGAGTACGCATGCGCAGGTGTCTATTCCTGCTGTAACTGGATGTTACTCACTATGCTTGCTGTTTCTGATATCCCACCACCACCCAGCTTCCACCGGTCTGGGTTCCGTGTTTCTTCCTTCAGGGGGTTTTATATCGCATATCATGCTCACTGCCTGTAGTTATATTATCATCTTCATATGACGCTTCTCTCTGGCAGTGAGCTACCCTGAAGGAGCAGAACTCTAACGCTGAAACTATTAATTGTTATATTGTCTAATACATGTTTAAACGTACATGTGGTGTTTCCTTTCTGAAATGAAAATAATCCAAACTGAAATCTAAAACGGATTATTTTTAAATAATCGAAACCGAACCGACTTCAAAAAGCACTAAATCGCTCAGCACTAACTCTCACGTTATTTGCTGATAAGCCATCACTCATAAAACAACTAGGTAGGCAGGACTTCCACTCACAACAATAGCCTGGTCCTAGATCTGTTTTTACTTTTGTCTACTCCATTGTAATTTTCAAGATAAACATGCATATAATTTGCATGACAATTCCATACAGAGTTGCCAAGAGAGCAGAAACAGATTAGCACCAAGGCAAGATAAATTAATGCCCTTCCATGTTCCCAGTGCCACTTCTTTTCATTGTGAGGGCAATACTAACATTAGAGCGTGTCAACAACAAAGCATTTATAGAATGTTTGACTTTAGAATGTTGTTGCTAAGAGTCAGAGTTAGTGTTGATCTGAAACCAGTCTATGTCATTTCCATGGGGATTCTAAATCATAAGGACACAGTGCATTGATATTTGAATAATGATATACAGTATAATTATTTATTTTGTTGTAGTGGAAGTAAGATAAGATTCAACATTATAGGATGAGATAAGATGTATTATCAATTATCTCTCTCAGAATGACCTTCTTGATCCAAATCAGTCAGGTTTCAAGACTAGTCATTCAACTGAGACTGCTCTTCTCTGTGTCACGGAGGCGCTCCGCACTGCTAAAGCTAACTCTCTCTCCTCTGCTCTCATCCTTCTAGACCTATCGGCTGCCTTTGATACTGTGAACCATCAGATCCTCCTCTCCACCCTCTCCGAGCTGGGCATCTCCGGCGCGGCCCACGCTTGGATTGCGTCCTACCTGACAGGTCGCTCCTACCAGGTGGCGTGGCGAGAATCTGTCTCCGCACCACGTGCTCTCACCACTGGTGTCCCCCAGGGCTCTGTTCTAGGCCCTCTCCTATTCTCGCTATACACCAAGTCACTTGGCTCTGTCATATCCTCACATGGTCTCTCCTATCATTGCTATGCAGACGACACACAATTAATCTTCTCCTTTCCCCCCTCTGATAACCAGGTGGTGAATCGCATCTCTGCATGTCTGGCAGACATATCAGTGTGGATGACGGATCACCACCTCAAGCTGAACCTCGGCAAGACGGAGCTGCTCTTCCTCCCGGGGAAGGACTGCCCGTTCCATGATCTCGCCATCACGGTTGACAAATCCATTGTGTCCTCCTCCCAGAGTGCTAAGAACCTTGGCGTGATCCTGGACAACACCCTGTCGTTCTCAACTAACATCAAGGCGGTGACCCGTTCCTGTAGGTTCATGCTCTACAACATTCGCAGAGTACGACCCTGCCTCACGCAGGAAGCGGCGCAGGTCCTAATCCAGGCACTTGTCATCTCCCGTCTGGATTACTGCAACTCGCTGTTGGCTGGGCTCCCTGCCTGTGCCATTAAACCCCTACAACTCATGCAGAACGCCGCAGCCCGTCTGGTGTTCAACTTTCCCAAGTTCTCTCACGTCACCCCGCTCCTCCGCTCTCTCCACTGGCTTCCAGTTGAAGCTCGCATCCGCTACAAGACCATGGTGCTTGCCTACGGAGCTGTGAGGGGAACGGCACCTCTGTACCTTCAGGCTCTGATCAGGCCCTACACCCAAACAAGGGCACTGCGTTCATCCACCTCTGGCCTGCTCGCCTCCCTACCTCTGAGGAAGTACAGTTCCCGCTCAGCCCAGTCAAAACTGTTCGCTGCTCTGGCACCCCAATGGTGGAACAAACTCCCTCACGACGCCAGGTCAGCGGAGTCAATCACCACCTTCCGGAGACACCTGAAACCCCACCTCTTTAAGGAATACCTAGGATAGGATAAAGTAATCCTTCTAACCCCCCCCCCCCCCCTAAAAGATTTAGATGCACTATTGTAAAGTGGTTGTTCCACTGGATATTATAAGGTGAATGCACCAATTTGTAAGTCGCTCTGGATAAGAGCGTCTGCTAAATGACTTAAATGTAAATGTAATTCATTTCTGAATACCTTGTTATTAAATCAATTA
>NC_074699.1:32008081-32033415 GCF_029448725.1 Salvelinus fontinalis
ATGTCAAAATGTCAGAACGGCTACAAGTGAATAACAACAGAATGTATTTTATTAACTGTTTAGAGCCTCAAGTTAGTTCTCTAGCGTTATATATTCAGGACATCATCCAGATGGTCATATGTAGAGCTCTATATTCAGGACATCATCCAGATGGTCATATGTAGAGCTCTATATTCAGGACATCATCCAGATGGTCATATGTAGAGCTCTATAGACATCATCCAGATGGCCAGATTTCTACAAAATACTTTTTACTTTCACAAGACCTGACAGTAACCGGTTCAGAGTACGATTTGCGAAATGCACATTCTACATGAAGTTAGCAAGCTGGCTTGTTTACAACAGTCAAACATGTCCACACTACCTGGTTCTTAGGTCCTGGATATTGGACCGGCTACTCACGCAGATCCAGGATTCGTTTCAGCCAGGGTTTGTTTGCGTTTGACACATGCTTAATAATGCGGATTAGGGTACCAAATGCTCTGGGATCGAGATCATTCCTGGGATATGTGAAACAAAATCCTTCCAGTCCTGTCATTTAGCCAGTCTCCTCCAAATCAGCATATCGCTTTATTCATTACCACTCTCCACTGGACCAACTTAAATATTATCAGGCTGTTTGTTTTCGGAGCGGTCTGCTTTCAATCTAATTAGCACAGCATCATGATGGCCACTCAGAGCCAGCTGAATCCCCTGCAGCTCGGACCAGGACCGGACCAGGAAGCAGCGGAATGCGATCCCCAGAGGTCAGCGTTCCAGTCTCCTGGGTTACGGGTGCTGCTGCGCCGGGGCTGGGGCGGGGTCGAAGGTCAGCAAAGGCTGGCTCATTCCGCTCTGCCCTGGCGCCTGCCGGCACAGCCCTCAATTTGTAAAGAGGCAGAGGGCAACCCCAGAGGGCCTCCCTAAGCTTTCCTGGCCAAACACAGGGCTTAAACACTACCTCCTGTCTTTCCCCTTGCTTCCCCCTACCTCCCCTCTGTCCTCTCCATGTCTTCCCAAGCCCTGAAAACACAGTCTAGAGCCAACCAACCAACCCCCCCCCCCCCCCCCCCCCCCATCCCTATGCCAAACCACCCTTAATAAGAGGAATTACCCCAGGCAGGGGGCAGGGTAGGGGGTGAGGGGGTGAGGGGGTGAGGGGGGCAGGTATGCCGGCGTCTCCGCCTCATTACTCAGTAGATTTATGTAGGATCGTATATTCTGTGTGTGGTGGCACACTCAGCCGCTTAACTCCTTGACCCACACTGTAAATAAGGAAATTAATAAGTAGGAAGTTAATCTATCTGGGGATAGAGGTGGATCAGACAAACACAGCTCTAGTACACCAGGGTGAAGGGTAACACAATCTCACAATATTTCAGCAGATTTTGAGCGTGTTTCTGTGATTTAATTTGTGTGAAAAGACAACAACAAAAATTGCGACTTTATTCATAGGAAAATACCTTTTTGGGGACCAAACTTCGGAAACAATCTTTTGAAAGATATTAGAGCATTGCATGATGGGCAATGGTGTTCTACACTGTCCCACATTTTTATAAAAATTCAAAAATAACTTGTTAACAACCCAATATTGTTAATCAACCAGGTTGTCACCAAAATAATTGGAATATAATAGTAACCTTACGAAGTTTTTTATTTTATTAATGCCAATAGTGTTTTCTACGCTTGTATTCTCTTAATACTTTGGGATACTGGTGCACTTGTAGTCAGAAAGGCCCTTTATCCGTGTAGGCAACAGTAGGTCTACACGATTTCCTTCATAACACATTTCATATTTCGTGGAGCCTACATTACACAATTTTCTTCATAATGTATTTAATACAAGGCTCCACGTTTTCATGTCCATTACACCATTTCTTTCATAGTGCATTTTATACAAGGCTATGTAGAAATCTATGACGGTTGCCAGATTGGAGAAAAAATATACACCATTATTTTGTACAGTTTTTTGTATCGATGAAGGTATTTCATTGGGGGAAAGGGGATACATTTTTATGATAGGAAAGTATAATACACACCATAATACACACACACACAAACACTTACACACTGTTTGCAGTTGAAGTCGTACGTTTACATACACCTTACCGAAATACATTTAAACTCAGTTTTTCACAATTCCTGACATTTAATCCTCGTAAAAATTCAGTATTAGGTCAGTTAGGATCACCACCTTATTTTAAAAATGTGAAATGTCAAAATAATAGTAGAGAGAATGATTTATTGTAACGACTGTCGCTCTCCTCATCCTCGGATGAGGTGAGGAGAGAAGGATCTTCAGACCAAAACGCAGCATTTGGGAAATAAGCCATCTTTATTATGAATACGATGGCAACACGAAACGAAACAAAACACTTTCAAAACTACAAAACAAGAAAACGACGTTGACGAAACCTGAACATAAACTTACATAACTAAACATAAACTTACGTACAGGAAACAGACGACATCGAAACGAAACGAAACAAACAAACGCTACAGTCCCGTGAGGCACGAACATACATACTAACACAGGAGACAATCACCCACAACGAACACTGTGACAACGCCTACCTAAATATGACTCTTAATTAGAGGAACGCCAAACACCTGCCTCTAATTAAGAGCCATACCAGGTAACCCAAAACCAACACAGAAACAGAAAACATAGAATGCCCACCCAACCTCACGTCCTGACCAACTAACACACATAACAACTAACATAAATAGGTCAGGAACGTGACATTACCCCCCCCACAAGGTGCGAACTCCGGACGCACCAGCACAAAGTCTAGGGGAGGGTCTGGGTGGGCATCTAACCACGGTGGTGGCTCAGGCTCCGGGCGCGGTTCCCACCCCACCATAATCCATCCTAGCTTCCTCCCTCCAAGAATGTCCACCCTCTTTTTTCCCCCACAAAATCCTCTTAATAACATACCTAATAAGGACAACACCGGGACAGAGAGATAAATCAAGACAGAGGGATAGATAAGAATATAGAGGTAGATGAAGATAGAGAGGGAGATCAGGATAGAGGGGCAACTCCGGACTGAAAGGCAGCTCCGGACAGAGAGACAGCTCTGGACTGATGGGCAGTTCTGGGTATCTAGCCTTTTCAGGCTGAAGGGCAGCTCATGGCTGACTGACGAATCTCGACGCTCATGGCTGGCTGACGGCTCTCGACGCTCATGGCAGGCTGACGGCTCTCGACGCTCATGGCAGGCTGACGGCTCTCGACGCTCATGGCAGGCTGACGGCTCTCGACGCTCATGGCAGGCTGACGGCTCTCGACGCTCATGGCAGGCTGACGGCTCTCGACGCTCATGGCAGGCTGACGGCTCTCGACGCTCATGGCAGGCTGACGGCTCTCGACGCTCATGGCAGGCTGACGGCTCTCGACGCTCATGGCGCTCTGACGGCTCTGGCTGCTCATGGCGCTCTGACGGCTCTGGCTGCTCATGGCGCTCTGACGGCTCTGGCTGCTCATGGCGCTCTGACGGCTCTGGCTGCTCATGGCTCTCTGACGGCTCTGGCTGCTCATGGCTCGCTGGCGGCTCTGGCTGCTCATGGCTCGCTGGCGGCTCTGGCAGATCCTGTCTGGTTGGCGGCTCTGGCAGATCCTGTCTGGTTGGCGGCTCTGGCAGATCCTGTCTGGTTGGCGGCTCTGGTAGATCCTGTCTGGTTGGCGGCTCTGGCAGATCCTGTCTGGTTGGCGGCTCTGGCGGATCCTGTCTGGCTGACGGCTCTAGCGGCTCCTGTCTGGCTGACGGCTCTAGCGGCTCCTGTCTGGCTGACGGCTCTGTAGGCTCATGGCAGACGGGCGGCTTTGCAGGCTCATGGCAGACGGGCGGCGTTGCAGGCTCCTGGCAGACGGATGGCTCAGACGGCGCTGGGGAGACGGATGGCTCAGATGGCGCTGGGGAGACGGATGGCTCAGATGGCGCTGGGGAGACGGATGGCTCAGATGGCGCTGGGGAGACGGATGGCTCAGATGGCGCTGGGGAGACGGATGGCTCTGGCCGGATACGGTGCACTGTAGACCTGGTGCGTGGTGCCGGAACTGGAGGCACCGGGCTAAGGATAAGCACCTTCCTACTAGTGCGTTGAGCAGGGACAGGGCACACTGTATTCTCAAAGCCCACTCTATAACTGATGCGTGGTACCGGCACTGGTGACGCCGGGCTGAGGACAAGCACATCAGGATTAGTAGGGGGAGAAGATACAGTTTGTACAGGGCTCTGGAGACGCACTGGTAGCTTAGTGCGTGGGGCCGGAACTGGAGGCACCGGGCTAGATACACGCACTACAGGGAGAGTGCGTGGAGGAGGAACAGGGCTCAGGATACGCACTGGTAGCCTAGTGCGTAGTGTAGACACTGTAGGTACTAGGCTGGGGCGGGGAGGTGGTGCCGGAAATACCGGACCATGGAGGCGTACTGGCACTCTTGAGCATTGAGCCTGCCCAACCTTACCTGGTTGAATACTCCCGGTTGCCCGACCAGTGCGGGGAGGTGGAATAACCCGCACCGGGCTATGTAGGCGAACCGGAGAAACCATGCGTAAGGCAGGTGCCATGTATGCCGGCCCGAGGAGACGCACTGGAGACCAGACGCGTTGAGCCGGCCTCATGACACCTGGCTCAATACCCAATCTAGCCCTACCAGTGCGGGGAGGTGGAATAACCCGCACTGGGCTATGCACTCGTACAGGAGACACCGTGCGCTCTACTGCGTAACACGGCGCCTGCCCGTACTCCCGCTCTCCACGGTAAGCCTGGGAAGTGGGCGCAGGTCTCCTACCTGCCCTTGGCCCACTACCTCCTAGCCCCCCCCCAAGAAATTTTTGGGTGTTACTTACGGGCTTTTCGGGCTTCCGTGCCAGACGCGTTCCCTCATAGCTCCGGTTCCTCTCCCCGGTAGCCTCTGCTCTCCTCAGTGCCTCCACCTGTTCCCATGGGAGGCGGTCCCTCCCAGCCAGGATCTCCTCCCAAGTGTAGCAACCCTTTCCGTCCAAAACATCGTCCCATGTCCATTGCTCCTTCTTCTTCTGTCCCTTACTCCGTTTAGTTTTCCCTTGCCGCTTGGTCTTAGCGTGGTGGGTGATTCTGTAACGACTGTCGCTCTCCTCATCCTCGGATGAGGTGAGGAGAGAAGGATCTTCAGACCAAAACGCAGCATTTGGGAAATAAGCCATCTTTATTATGAATACGATGGCAACACGAAACGAAACAAAACACTTTCAAAACTACAAAACAAGAAAACGACGTTGACGAAACCTGAACATAAACTTACATAACTAAACATAAACTTACGTACAGGAAACAGACGACATCGAAACGAAACGAAACAAACAAACGCTACAGTCCCGTGAGGCACGAACATACATACTAACACAGGAGACAATCACCCACAACGAACACTGTGACAACGCCTACCTAAATATGACTCTTAATTAGAGGAACGCCAAACACCTGCCTCTAATTAAGAGCCATACCAGGTAACCCAAAACCAACACAGAAACAGAAAACATAGAATGCCCACCCAACCTCACGTCCTGACCAACTAACACACATAACAACTAACATAAATAGGTCAGGAACGTGACATTTATTTAATCTTTTACTTCTTTCATCACATTCCCAGTGGGTCAGAAGTTTACATACACTCAATTAGTATTTGGAAGCATTGCCTTTAAATTATTTAACTTGGGTCAAATGTTTCGGGTAGCCTTCCACAAGCTTCCCACAATAAGTTGGGTGGATTTTGGCCCATTCCTCCTGACAGAGCTGGTGTAACTGAGTCAGGTTTGTAGGCCTCCTTGCTCGCACACACTTTTTTAGTTCTGCCAACAAATTTTGCTTTGTGATGGCCACTCCACTACCTTGACTTCGTTGTCCTTAATAATCATTTTGCCACAACTTTGGAAGTATGCTTGTGTTTCATTGTCCATTTGGAAGACCCATTCGCGACCAAGCTTTAACTTCCTGACTGATGTCTTGAGATTTTGCTTCAATATTTTCCTCCTTTTTGATGCCATCTATCTTGTGAAGTGCACCAGGTCCTCCTGTAGCAAAGCACCCCCACAACATGATGCTGCCACCCCTGTGCTTCACGGTTGGGATGGTGTTCTCCGGCTTGCAAGCCTCCCCCTTTTTCCTCCTGACATAATGATGGTCAAACAGTTCTATTTTTGTTTCATCAGATCAGAGGACATTTCTCCAAAAAGTACGATCTTTGTCCCCATGTGCAGTTGCAAACCGTAGTCTGGCTTGTTTTTAGAAATTGTGCAAATGCATTAAAAATTAAAAAGTGAAATATCACTTGTGTTCAGACCCTTTACTCAGTACTTTGTTGAAGCACCTTTGGCAGCGATTACAGTCTCGAGTCTTCTTGGGTAAGATGCTACACCTGTAGTTGGAGAGTTTCTCCCTTTCTTCTCTGCAGATCCTGTCAGGTTATATGGGGAGCGTTGCTGCACAGCTATTTTCAGGCCTCTCCAGAGATGTTCAATCAGGTTCAAGTCAATGACATTCAGAGACTTGCCCCGAAGCCACTCCTGCGTTGTCTTGGCTGTCTGTTTAGGGTCGTTGTCCTGTTGCAAGGTGAACCTTCGACCCAGTCTGAGGTCCTGAGCACTCTGGTGCAGGTTTTCATCAAGGAGCTCTACTTTGCTCTGTTCATCTTTCCCTTGATCCTGACTAGTCTCCCAGTCCCTGCCGTTGAAAAACATCCCCACAGCTTGATGCTGCCACCACCATGCTTCACTGTAGGGATGGAGCTAGGTTTCCTCCAGATGTCACGCTTGGCATTCAGGCCAAATAGTTCCATCTTGGTTTTTCATGGTCTGAGAGTCCTTTAGGTGCCTTTTGTCAAACTCCAAGCGGGCTGTCATGAGCCTTTCACTGAGGAGTGGCTTCCGTCTGGCCACTCCACCATGAAGGCCTGATTGGTGGTGCAGAGATGGTTGTCCTTCTGGAAGGTTCTACCATCTCTACAGAGGAACTCTGGAGCTCTGTCAGAGTGACCATCGGGTTCTTGGTCACCTCCCTGACCAAGGCCCTTCTCCCACGATTGCTCAGTTTTGGTGGTTCCAAACTTCTTCTATTTAAGAATGATGGCGGTCACTGTGTTCTTGTGAACCTTCAATGCTGCAGACATGTTTTGGTACCTTTCCCCAGATCTGTGCCTCCACACAATCATGTCCCGGAGCTCTACGGACAATTCCTTCGTCCTCATGGCTTGTGTTTTGCTCTGACATGCAATGTAAACTGTGGGACCTTATATAGACAGGTGTGTGCCTTTGCAAATCATGTCCAATCAGTTGAATGTACCACAAGTGGACTCCAATCAAGTTGTAGAATTATCTCAAGGATGATCAATGGAAACTGGATGCACCTGAGCTCAATTTCGAGTCTCATAGCAAAGGGTCTGAATACTTATGAAAATAAGGTATTTCTGTTTTTTTGTTTTAATAAATTTGTAAGAATGTATGGGGTATTATGGGGTATTGTGAGTAGATTGATGAGGAAAAAATGTATTTGACACATTTTAGAATAAGGCTGAAACGTAACAAAATGTGTAAAAAGGAATGGGTCTGAATATTTTCCAAATGCACTGCATATCACCTTAAACATGTTTTATTTACAAGCTCTGGGGCATAACATTTTGGGCAAAGTAGTATAGGAGAGTCTGACATATAACCCCAAACTTGAGTTCAGTCTTCACCAATGAGAACCAAGAGGGGCCTAGCTTTGTCCTTCATGTTTGGGAAAGGTCTTGTTTCTAGGCCGTAGGAAATCCTATATCCATCTCATTAGATCAGAACAGGATGGATCAACAGTGATTCATATGACTGGTTTTTATCCTAAAAAAAGGTTACTTGTGTTTTGCTGCGTAACACACTTCCATTATTTGTCTACCCATATGATGTGGATCGTTGTCAGGTTACTAGATGTAAGCTTCAGTAACAAAAGATCACCATGGTTGTAATAACGGGTCCTTTGTAAATGTGTAGAATGTGTTTGTTTTGGGTCCACACTGGTAAATGAGACAGTCACAGAGGATGTTCTTCTGAATAACTGGTCAGAGCAGAGCACTTTCCATTCAGCTTCAGGCAACTTTGATGTAAGGCTTGATCACACCTGTAGTGATCACTTCTATCCGTCACACCCAATGCTGCTTATCCATTGTTCACTAGATATATCAATGTAATTACACCCAACACAATGTTGAAAAACAGAATGCTTCCCACCACTAGATCACATAACTAGACGTGAGCTGGACATGATCCCAACGCTGCCACCAATGTAGCGGAATAAAGTGAATGCTGCAACAGGGACTCTAACCAGGGCTCATACGTGGCAAAGTGAACTCTAATGGCCGTTGTCATGAAATCCTAGTATTTCTCTGGGCAGAGACAGTAGTCTACAATGCTGGCATGTGCCTTGTTACAAATAACTAAATATAGTCTAAATATATAACACGATTGACCCAACTGTAATAATCACCATGAAAGCTAACATCATTCATTATTTTACATGAACCTGTGAAACTGCATTGATATGGCTTAATTGATCATAGTCCAGACTCGTTATAGGTGCAAATACCATGCAGTTGCACCAGGGGAATTTAAACCAAACAGATTTGTTTGCAGATCTTCTGTTTCCCCATATTTATTGATTAATTAATTTCCCATCATGAAAATGTAGCCCCATTCCCCAATCAAATACCTTTATCGATACCACACAAAAAAAATATACAGCTTTTTACTCCAACCTGCTAGCCCTCATAAAATCCGACGTAGCACCAGTGTCCCAAAGTATTAAACGAAAGCAAGCATAGAAAACTGCACTGGCATTAATTAAAATGTATTAAAAATGTAAGGCTACTATTATAAGTATTTTGGTGACAACCTGGTTGATTAACAATATTGGGGTGTTAGCACGTCATTTCTTTATATAAAAAAATATGGGACACAAAAAAGGTAGTGTAGAACACCATTGCCCAAAATGCATTGCTCCAATAGCTTTCAAAAGATTGTAAAGAAGGTTGCCCCCCAAAAATGTACTTGTGAATGAAGTCGCACAAAAATTGCAGAGCAAGAGCATGTTTTTTAGAAAATTGGTCTTCTCATGAAAACGTGACCTACAAACCACTCTATGGAAAAGGGAGATTCTCACAAACATGATGGCCTTCTCCGTTTAGCTCTACTGGTTTAAAAGAATGGAAGTATGAAGGTAGTTTGTGCCTACTCCCAAAAGTGGTTAAATATGTATATATATATAATATATAATATATATATACAGCACTAGTCAAAAGTTTGGACACACCTAGTCATTCAATGGTTTTTCTTTATTTTTTACTATTTTCTACATTGTAGAATAATAGTTAAGACATCAGTAACCAAAAAAGTGTTAAACAAATAAAAATATATTTTAGATTTTATATTCTTCAAAGTAGCCACCCTTTGCCTTGATGACAGCCTTGCACACTCTTGGCATTCTCTCAACCAGCTTCACCTGGAACGCTTTTCCAAATGTCTTGAAGGAGTTCCCACATATGTTGAGCACTTGTTGGCTGCCTTTCCTTCACTCTGCGGTCCAACTCATCCCAGAACATCTCAAATTGGGTTGAGGTTGGGTGATTGTGGAGGCCAGGTCATCTGATGCAGCACTCCATCACTCTCCTTCTTTGTCAAACAGCCCTTACAAAGCCTGGAGGTGTGTTGGGTCATTGTCATATTGAAAAACAAAAGATAGTCCCACTAAGAACAAACCAGATGGGATGGCATATCGCTGCAGAATGCTGTGGTAGCCATGCTGGTTAAGTGTGCCTTGAATTCAAAATAAATCACAGACACTGTCACCAGCAAAGCACCCCACACCATTACATCTCCTCCTCCATGCTTCACGATGGGAACCACACATGCGGAGATCATCCTTTCACCTACTTTTCATCTCACAAAGACATGGCAGTTGGAACCAAAACATCTCAAATTTGGACTCATCAGACCAAAGGACAGATTTCCACCGGTCTAATTTCCATTGCTCGTGTTTCCTGGCCCAAATAAGTCTCTCTTATTATGGGTGTCCTTTAGTAGTGTTCTTTTTACAGCAATTCTGCCATGAAGGCCTGATTCACGCAGTCTCCTCTGAACAATTGATGTTGAGATGTGTCTGTTACTTGAACTCTGTGAAGCATTTCTTTGGGCTGCAATCTGAGGTGCAGTTAACTATAATGAACTTATCCTCTGCAGCAGAGGTAACTCTGAGTCTTCCGTTCCTGTGGCGGTCCACGTGAGAGTCAGTTTCATCACAGTGCTTGATGGTTTTTGCGACTGCATTTGAAGATACTTTCAAAGTTCTTGAAATTTTCTGAATTTTCTTTGCTTATTTGAGCTGTTCTTGGCATAATATGGACTAACTTCTGTATACCACCCTTACCTTGTCACAACACAACTGATTGGCTCAAACGCATTAAGAAGGAAAGAAATTCCCCAAATTAACTTTTAACAAGGCACACCTGTTAATTGAAATGCATTCCAGGTGACTACCTCATGATGCTGGTTGAGAGAATGCCAAGAATGTGAAAATCTGTCATCTAGGCAAAGGGTGGCTACATTGATGAATCTAAAATATTAAATACATTTTGATTAACACTTTTTTGGTTACTACATAATTCCATATGTGTTATTTCATAGTTTTGATGTCCACTATTATCCTACAATGTAGAAAATAGTAAAAATAAAGAAAAATCATTAAATGTGTAAGTGTGTGCAAACTTTTGACTGGTACTGTATATTTCCAAATTATCATTGAGAATCAGTTAAAATATGAATAATGACTGAATGTGTTAATTAAAAATAAATCACAAATAAATAATGAGATAGAAATGAGGGGGCTTGAGTATTTATATTATATTTTTAAAGTAAATAATTATGGTTTATTAAGATTCAAAAAGTAAATAGAGGGACAAATATATTTTCCAATTTCCCATGTCAAAAAACTGTGATAGCTGTCAGTCACTAATGTTCAGCCTAATAATAAAGGTAGCAAAATAATCTGGGTCGTTCCACCAATTCTCTGCCTTCTGAGAAGTGTAACTGCTTTTCCCATCTCAAGAGGTTAAAGGTAAGTGCCTATTAAAGGTGCAATATGCAGAAATCGCTCTGCCATTTCCTGTTTGCTAAAATTCTAATAGTTTGCCTATTTTCAGTGCGAAAACCTTTTGCCTATGTGCGAAAACAAGCAATCTATGATGTAGAGAATCATTGTTTTATTTATTTATTTTTATTTCTACTTTATTTAACCAGGTAGGCCAGTTGAGAACAAGTTCTCATTTACAACTGCGACCTGGCCAATATAAAGCAAAGCAGTGCGACAAAAACAACAACACAGATTTACACATAAACAAACGTACAGTCAATAACAGAATAGACAAATATATGTACAGAGTGTGCAAATGTAGAAGAGTAGGGAGGAAAGGCAATAAATAGTCCATAGAGGCAAAATAATTACAATTTAGCATTAACACTGGAGTGATAGATATGCAGATGATGATGTGCAAGTAGAGATACTGGGGTGCAAAAGAGCAAGAGGGTAAGTAATAATATGGGGATGAGGTAGTTGGGTGTGCTATTTACAGATTGGCTGTGTACAGGTACAGTGATTGGTAAGCTGTTCTGACAGCTGATGCTTACTAAAGTTAGAGAGGGAGATATAAGACTCCAGCTTAGTGATTTTTGCAATTCATTCCAGTCATTGGCAGCAGAGAACAGGAAAGAAAGGCGGCCAAAGGAAGTGTTGCCTTTGGGGATGACCAGAGAAATTTACCTGCTGTAGCGTGTGCTACGGGTGGGTGTTGCTATGGTGACCAGTGAGCTGAGAATAGGTGGGCTTTACCTAGCAAATACTTATAGATGACCTAGAGCAAGTGGGTTTGGCGACGAATATGTAGTGAGGACCAGCCAACGAGAGCATACAGGTTGCAGTGGTGGGTAGTATATTGTAACGGCTGTCAATGTCGTTCTCCTCCTCAGACGAGGAGGAGCATGGATCGGACCAAAATGCGGATTGGTAAGAGTTCATATTTTAATGAAACATCAACAAGACACTACAAATTACCAAAACAACAAACGTGACTAACCTGCAACAGTCCTGTGTGGCCCAAACGCTAACACAGGAAACAAACACCCACAAAACACCAGTGAAACCCTGGCTGCCTTAGTATGACTCCCAATCAGAGACAAACGATACACACCTGTCTCTGATTGAGAATCATACCAGGCCGAACACAAAAAAGCCAACATAGAAATAGAAACCTAGACCAACCCACCCAACTCACGCCCTGACCAACTAAAACAAATACATAACAAAGGAAAACAGGTCAGGAACGTGACAGAACCCCCCCCTTAAGGTGCGAACTCCGGGCGCACCAGCACAAAGTCTAGGGGAGGGTCTGGGTGGGCGTCTGTCCACGGTGGCAGCTCTGGCGCTGGGCGAGGTCCCCACCCCACCATAGTCACTCCCCGCTTCCGTATCCCCCTCCCAATGACCACCCTCCAACTAAACCCACCTAAATGAAGGGGCAGCATCGGGATAAGGGGCTCTGGCAGGTCCTGGCTGAGGGGCTCTGGCAGGTCCTGGCTGAGGGGCTCTGGCAGGTCCTGGCTGAGGGGCTCTGGCTGGTCCTGGCTGGACGGCTCTGGCTGGTCCTGGCTGGACGGCTCTGGCTGGTCCTGGCTGGACGGCTCTGGCTGGTCCTGGCTGGACGGCTCAGACGGCGCTGGGCAGACGGACGGCTCAGACGGCGCTGGGCAGACGGACGGCTCAGACGGCGCTGGGCAGACGGACGGCTCAGACGGCGCTGGGCAGACGGACGGCTCAGACGGCGCTGGGCAGACGGACGGCTCAGACGGCGCTGGGCAGACGGACGGCTCAGACGGCGCTGGGCAGACGGACGGCTCAGACGGCGCTGGGCAGACGGACGGCTCAGACGGCGCTGGGCAGACGGACGGCTCAGACGGCGCTGGGCAGACGGACGGCTCAGACGGCGCTGGGCAGACGGACGGCTCAGACGGCGCTGGGCAGACGGACGGCTCAGACGGCGCTGGGCAGACGGACGGCTCAGACGGCGCTGGGCAGACGGACGGCTCAGACGGCGCTGGGCAGACGGACGGCTCAGACGGCGCTGGGCAGACGGACGGCTCAGACGGCGCTGGGCAGACGGACGGCTCAGACGGCGCTGGGCAGACGGACGGCTCAGACGGCGCTGGGCAGACGGACGGCTCAGACGGCGCTGGGCAGCCGGGCAGTTCAGGCACCGCTGGGCAGCCGGGCAGTTCAGGCACCGCTGGGCAGACGGGCAGTTCAGGCACCGCTGGGCAGACGGGCAGTTCAGGCACCGCTGGGCAGACGGGCAGTTCAGGCACCGCTGGGCAGACGGGCAGTTCAGGCACCGCTGGGCAGACGGGCAGTTCAGGCACCGCTGGGCAGACGGGCAGTTCAGGCACCGCTGGGCAGACGGGCAGTTCAGGCACCCCTGGGCAGACGGGCAGTTCAGGCACCGCTGGGCAGACGGGCAGTTCAGGCACCGCTGGGCAGATGGGCAGTTCAGGCACCGCTGGGCAGACGGGCAGTTCAGGCACCGCTGGGCAGACGGGCAGTTCAAGCACCGCTGGGCAGACGGGCAGTTCAGGCACCGCTGGGCAGACGGGCAGTTCAGGCACCGCTGGGCAGACGGGCAGTTCAGGCACCGCTGGGCAGACGGGCAGTTCAGGCACCGCTGGGCAGACGGCAGACTCTGGCCGGCTGAGACGCACAATAGGCCTGATGCGTGGTGCCGGAACTGGAGGTACCGGGCTGAGGGCACGCACCTCAGGGCGAGTGCGGGGAGGAGGAACAGGGCTCTGGAGATGCACTGGAAGCCTGGTGCGTGGTGTAGGCACTGGTGGTACTGGGCTGGGGTGGGAAGGTGGCGCCGGATATGCCGGACCGTGAAGGAGGACACGCGCTCTTGAGCACCGAGCCTCTCCAACCTTACCAGGTTGAATGGTCCCCGTAGCCCTGCCAGTGCGGCGAGGTGGAATAGCCCGCACTGGGCTCTGCAGGCGAACCGGGGACACCACCTGTAAGGCTGGTGCCATGTACGCCGGCCCGAGGAGACGTACTGGAGGCCAGATACGTTGGGCCGGCTTCATGACATCCGGCTCGATGCCCAACCTAGCCCTCCCAGTGCGGCAAGGTGGAATAGCCCGCACTGGGTTAAGCACGCGTACTGGGGACACCGTGCGCTTTACCGCATAACACGGTGTCTGACCAGTACGACGCCCTCTCACTCCACGGTTAGCCCGGGGAGTTGGCTCAGGTAACCAACCCGGCTTCGCCACACTCCCCTTTGCCCCCCCCCCCCCCCCCCCCAAGAAATTTTTGGGTGAGCCTCTCGGGCTTCCAGCCTCTCTTACGTGCTGCCTCCTCATACCAGCGCTCCTGGGCTGTGGCTGCCTCCTCCTCCCGAGAGCGGCAATTCTCTCCCACCTTAGCCCAGGGTCCTTCTCCGTTGAGTATTTGCTCCCATGTCCATTCCTCTTCTCTCCATTGCTTTTGCTCTTGCCGTCCTTCTCCAATCCGCTTGGTCCTGGTTTGGTGGGTGTTTCTGTAACGGCTGTCAATGTCGTTCTCCTCCTCAGACGAGGAGGAGCATGGATCGGACCAAAATGCGGATTGGTAAGAGTTCATATTTTAATGAAACATCAACAAGACACTACAAATTACCAAAACAACAAACGTGACTAACCTGCAACAGTCCTGTGTGGCCCAAACGCTAACACAGGAAACAAACACCCACAAAACACCAGTGAAACCCTGGCTGCCTTAGTATGACTCCCAATCAGAGACAAACGATACACACCTGTCTCTGAGAATTATACCAGGCCGAACACAAAAAGCCAACATAGAAATAGAAACCTAGACCAACCCACCCAACTCACGCCCTGACTAGATTTAATTTTGGATTGGAGATGCTTAATGTGAGTCTGGAAGGAGAGTTTACAGTCTAACCAGACACCTAGGTATTTGTAGTTGCCAATATATTCTTCTAAGTCAGAACCGTTCAGAGTAGTGATGCTAATCGGGCGGGAGGGTACAGGCAGCAATCGGTTGAGCATGCACTTAGTTTTACTAGCATTTAAAAGCAGTTGGAGGCCACAGAAGGAGTGTTGCATGGCGTTGAAGCTCGTTTGAAGGTTTGTTAGCACAGTGTCCAAAGAAGGGCCAGAAGTATACAGAATGGTGTCTTCTGCGTAGAGGATCAGAGAATCACCAGCAGCAAGAGCAACATCATTGATATATACAGAGAAAAGAGTCGGCCCGAGAATTGAACCCTGTGGCACCCTCATAGAGACTGCCAGAGGTCCGGACAACAGGCCCTCCCATTTGACACACTGAACTCTATCTGAGAAGGAGTTGGTGAACCAGGCGAGGCAGTCATTTGAGAAGCCAAGTCTGTTGAGTCTGCCGATGAGGATGTGGTGATTGACAGGGTCGAAAGCCTTGGCCATGTCAATGAATACGGCTGCACAGTACTGTCTCTTAATGATGGCGGTTATGATGTCGTTTAGGACCTTGAGCGTGGCTGAGGTGCACTCATGACCAGCTCAGAAACCAGATTGCATAGCGGAGAAGGTGCGGTGGGATTCGAAATGGTCGGCAATCTGTTTGTTAACTTTTAGAAAGGCAGGGCAGGATGGATATAGGTCTATAACAGTTTGTGTCTAGAGTGTCTCCCCCTTTGAAGAGGGGGATGATCGCAGTAGCTTTCCAATCTTTGGGGATCTCAGACAATACGAAAGAGAGGATGAATAGGATAGTAATAGGGGTTGCGACATTTTTGGCGGATAATTTTTAGAAAGATTGGGTCCAGATTGTCTAGTCCAGCTGATTTGTACGGATCCAGATTTTGCAGCTCTTTCAGAACATCAGCTGTCTGGATTTGGGTAAAGGAGAAGCGGGTCGGGGCTTAGGCAAGTTGCTGCAGGGGGTGCTGAGATGTTGGCAGGGGTAGGGGTAGCCAGGTGGAAAGCATGGCCAGCTGTAGAAGAATGATTATTGAAATTATGATTTATCGGTTTCCTATCCTCAGTGCAGTGGGCAGCTGGGAGGAGGTGCTCTTATTCTCCATGGACTTTACAGTGTCCTTAAACTTTTTGGAATTAGTGCTAAAGGATGCTAATTTCTGTTTGAAAAAGCTAGCCTTAGCTTTCCGAACTGATTGAATATATTGGTTCCTGACTTACCTGAAAAGTTGCATATCGTGGGGGCTAGTCAATGCCAATGCAGACAAGGATGTTTTTGTGCTGGTCAAGGGCAGTCAAGTTTGGGGTGAACCAAAGGCTATATCTGTTCTTAGTTCTCCATTTTTTGAATGGGGCATGCTTATTTAAGATGGTGAGGAAAGCACTTTTGAAGAGCAACCAGGCATCCTCTACTGACGGGATGAGGTCAATATCCTTCCAGTGTACCCGGGCCAGGTCGATTAGAAAGGCCTGCTCGCTGAAGTGTTTTAGGGAGCGTTTGACAGTGATGAGGGGTGGTCGTTTGACCGTGGACCCATTACGCACGCAGGTAATGAGACATTGATCGCTGAGATCCTGATTGAAGACCGCAGAGGTGCATTTAGAGGGCAAGTTGGTCAGGAGGATATCTAAGAGGGTGCCCATGGTTACGGTTTTAGGGTTGTACCTGGTAGGTTCCTTGATCATTTGTGTGAGATTGACGGCCGGGGTGTTAAGCATGTCCCAGTTTAGGTCACCTAACAGTAAGAACTCTGAAGATAGATGGGGTGCAATCAATTCACATATGGTGTCCAGGGCACAGCTGGGGGCTGAAGGGGGTCTATAACAAGCGGCAACGGTGAGAGACTTGTTTCTGGAAAAAGTAGAAGCTCGAATTGTTTGGGCACAGACCTGGATAGTATGACAGAACTCTGCAGGCTATCTCTGCAGTAGATTGCAACTCTGCCCCCTTTGGCAGTTCTATGTTGTCGGAAAATGTTATAGTTGGGGATGGAAATTTCAGGATTTTTGGTGGCCTTCCTAAGCCAGGATTCAGACACGGCTAGAACATTCGGGTTGGCAGAGTGTGCTAAAGCAGTGAATAAAATAAACTTAGGGAGGAGGCTTCTAATGTTAACATGCATGAAACCAAGGCTTTTATGGTTACAGAAGTCAACAAATGAGAGCGCCTGGGGAATGGGAGTGATGCTAGGGGCTGCGGGGCCTGAGCCTCTACATCACCAGAGGAACAGAGGAGGAGTAGGATAAGGGTATGGCTAAAGGCTATAAGAACTGGTTGTCTAGTGCATTCGGAACAGAGAGTAAAAGGAGCAGATTTCTGGGCGCGGAAGAATAGATTCAAGGCATAATGTACAAACAAGGGTAAGGTAGGATGTGAGTACAGTGGAGGTAAACCTAGACATTGAGTGACGATGAGAGAAGTTGTCTCTAGAGGCACCATATAAGCCAGGTGAGGGCACTGCATGTGTGTGTGTGTGTGTGGGGGGGGGGGGGGTGTAATAAAAGGGCTAGCTAAGGCATATTGAGCAGGGCTGGAGGCTATACAGTGAAATAAGACAATCACTAACCAAAACAGCAATAGACAAGGCATATTGACATTAGGGAGAGGCATGTGTAGCCAAGTGATCATAGGGTCCAGTGAGTAGCTAGGCGAGCTGGAGACACGGTGATTCAGACAGCTAGCAGGCCGGGGCTAGCAGGCTAGCAGATGGGCCTCCGGGGGACGTCGCAACGGAAGAGCCTGTTGAAACCTCCCGGACAGTTACATCGGCAGACCAGTTGTGATGGATCAGCGGGGCTCCGTGTTGGCAGTAAAGGGTCCAGGCCAATTGGCAAAAGAGGTATTGTAGCCCAGAATTTGGCTGATGGATCTCTTCGGCTAGCCGGGAGATGGGCCTAGCTCCAGGCTAGCTCCAGGCTAGCTCCAGGCTAGCTCCAGGCTAGCTCCAGGCTAGCTCCAGGCTAGCTCCAGGCTAGCTCCAGGCTAGCTCCAGGCTAGCTCCAGGCTAGCTCCAGGCTAGCTCCAGGCTAGCTCCAGGCTAGCTCCAGGCTAGCTCCAGGCTAGCTCCAGGCTAGCTCCAGGCTAGCTCCAGGCTAGCTCCAGGCTAGCTCCAGGCTAGCTCCAGGCTAGCTCCAGGCTAGCTCCAGGCTAGCTCCAGGCTAGCTCCAGGCTAGCTCCAGGCTAGCTCCAGGCTAGCTCCAGGCTAGCTCCAGGCTAGCTCCAGGCTAGCTCCAGGCTAGCTCCAGGCTAGCTCCAGGCTAGCTCCAGGCTAGCTCCAGGCTAGCTCCAGGCTAGCTCCAGGCTAGCTCCAGGCTAGCTCCAGGCTACCTGGTGCGTGCTTCGGAACAGAGACGTTAGCCAGGAGTAGCCACTCGGATAGCAGCTAGCTAGCTGCGATGATCCGGTGTAAAGGTTCAGAGCTTGCGGTAAGAGTCCGGAGCTGTGGTAGTTAAAAAGCAGTCCGATATGCTCGGGGTTGATATCACCCTGTGCAGACTGGCAGGAATTGACCGGCCTGAGGCTGGCTGATGTCCAAGTTAACGGTGACGACCTCTAGCAGTGGCTACTGACTACTAGCTAGTAGCTAGTTAGCTGGCTAGCTCCTGATTGGGGTTCCGGTTCTAAAGTATAAAAAATGGCAGATCTGTACCACATTGGGCAAGGCGGGTTGCAGGAGAGTATGTTCAGTCAGTAGATGGAATTTGAGATAAAAAATTATATACGAAATATATATGAAGAAAAATATATACACGGGACAGGACAAGACAAGACAAAACAGACGTCTGACTGCTACGCTCAATCCAAACCGCTGTGAAACATAATTTTAATAACCGCAAATATTGTATTTTCAGCTGTTTGAAGCTGCTGTGCAAAACCGAAAGGAAAATATGCAGAGAATGGGAAAGCATAGAAATAGTGCACATAGAACATAAGACTTGCTTTCAATGAGAAAGATGTGAGTTATGCATCTTTCAATGTGAATTTGGTCACTACTTCCAAAAAGTTGCATATTGCAGCTTTAAAATGAGGGACATACGTAAATTAATCCCTAATCACATGACACAAATAATAATCTTTAGGACTGATTTTGTCAAAGCAACAAAATAACTTTACAATGATGGTGAAATCTTGGAGAAATGTTGGGGTTAAGTGGGTTTAAATCTTCCTAGAAGTCACAGAGGGTGCACAGAGGGACATGTCAAAATGCTGAATTTTGGCACTTCAGCAAGTCTTTATTCATATAAAACATTTGATTGATTAAAGGCTCAGTGCAGTCGAAAACTAGATTTTCCAGTGTTTTATATATACTTCCACACTATGAGGTTGGAAGAATACTTTGAAATTGTGAAAATTAGAATTGCCTGAATTTCAGCATGTTTTGGTGGGATGGAGTTTTGGCCTGCCTGGTGACATCACAAGGCTGTAAATTAGGACCCGATTCAGATTTAGGAAATGTACACCTTTCCTACGCGCGCCTTTCTTATGCACTTCTCAGTAGTTGGTATTCAAACTTACCTTTCAGAGTGTACTTGCATACTCCCTTAAAATACCTTTGCTTGAAAAACCCATAGCCAATATATGCTACCTCAAAAGTTAGAATTAATCTAAAATAACTAAAGGAATCTGTCATTCATTTTGACATATTTGTTGAGGAGATCTTAGTCGCCCAATTTTACATCTAACTAAGATGTTTGGTGCAGTATTTCTCAATGAAAAAATCTGTAAGAAAACTAGTCATGTCTCATTGAATGACAACAAATACTTTATTGATAAATCCCTACTGTTGACTAATCCCCAGTGAAGGGGCATAGACTTCGGCTCCGAACTTTGGCTTGCCTCTAGAAAAAATGGCAGGTGCCTGAACAGCCGAAAAAGCAAAAAAACGAACAAAAACGTCACAAAATGTCATCATAATATATTTACATTTACATTCTTACATTTAAGTCATTTAGCAGACGCTCTTATCCAGAGTGACTTACAAATTGGTGCATTCACCTTATGACATCCAGTGGAACAGCCACTTTACAATAGTGCATCTAGATCTTTTAAGGGGGGGGGGGGGGGGGGCAGAAGGATTGCTTTATCCTAGGTATTCCTTGAAGAGGTGGGGTTTCAGGTGTCTCCGGAAGGTGGTGATTGACTCCGCTGTCCTGGCGTCGTGAGGGAGTTTGTTCCACCATTGGGGTGCCAGAGCAGCGAACAGTTTTGACTGGGCTGAGCGGGAACTGTACTTCCTCAGTGGTAGGGAGGCGAGCAGGCCAGAGGTGGATGAACGCAGTGCCCTTGTTTGGGTGTAGGGCCTGATCAGAGCCTGAAGGTACTGAGGTGCCGTTCCCCTCACAGCTCCGTAGGCAAGCACCATGGTCTTGTAGCGGATGCGAGCTTCAACTGGAAGCCAGTGGAGAGAGCGGAGGAGCGGGGTGACGTGAGAGAACTTGGGAAGGTTGAACACCAGACGGGCTGCGGCGTTCTGGATGAGTTGTAGGGGTTTAATGGCACAGGCAGGGAGCCCAGCCAACAGCGAGTTGCAGTAATCCAGACGGGAGATGACAAGTGCCTGGATTAGGACCTGCGCCGCTTCCTGTGTGAGGCAGGGTCGTACTCTGCGGATGTTGTAGAGCATGAACCTACAGGAACGGGCCACCGCCTTGATGTTGGTGGAGAACGACAGGGTGTTGTCCAGGATCACACCAAGGTTCTTAGCGCTCTGGGAGGAGGACACAATGGAGTTGTCAACCGTGATGGCGAGATCATGGAACGGACAGTCCTTCCCCGGGAGGAAGAGCAGCTCCGTCTTGCCGAGGTACAGCTTGAGGTGGTGATCCGTCATCCACACTGATATGTCTGCCAGACATGCAGAGATGCGATTCGCCACCTGGTCATCAGAAGGGGGAAAGGAGAAGATTAATTGTGTGTCATCTGCATAGCAATGATAGGAGAGACCATGTGAGGTTATGACAGAGCCAAGTGACTTGGTGTATAGCGAGAATAGGAGAGGGCCTAGAACAGAGCCCTGGGGGACACCAGTGGTGAGAGCGCGTGGTGAGGAGACAGATTCTCGCCACGCCACCTGGTAGGAGCGACCTGTCAGGTAGGACGCAATCCAAGCGTGGGCCGCGCCGGAGATGCCCAACTCGGAGAGGGTGGAGAGGAGGATCTGATGGTTCACAGTATCGAAGGCAGCCGATAGGTCTAGAAGGATGAGAGCAGAGGAGAGAGAGTTAGCTTTAGCAGTGCGGAGCGCCTCCGTGATACAGAGAAGAGCAGTCTCAGTTGAGTGACTAGTCTTGAAACCTGACTGATTTGGATCAAGAAGGTCATTCTGAGAGAGATAGCAGGAGAGCTGGCCAAGGACGGCACGTTCAAGAGTTTGAGAGAAAAGAAAGGGATACTGGTCTGTAGTTGTTGACATCGGAGGGATCGAGTGTAGGTTTTCAGAAGGGGTGCAACTCTCGCTCTCTTGAAGACGGAAGGGACGTAGCCAGCGGTCAAGGATGAGTTGATGAGCGAGGTGAGGTAAGGTAGAAGGTCTCCGGAAATGGTCTGGAGAAGAGAGGAGGGGATAGGGTCAAGCGGGCAGGTTGTTGGGCGGCCGGCCGTCACAAGACGCGAGATTTCATCTGGAGAGAGAGGGGAGAAAGAGGTCAAAGCACAGGGTTGGGCAGTGTGAGCAGAACCAGTGGTGTCGTTTGACTTAGCAAACGAGGATCGGATGTCGTCGACCTTCTTTTCAAAATGGTTGACGAAGTCGTCTGCAGAGAGGGAGGAGGGGGGGGGGGGGGGGGAGGATTCAGGAGGGAGGAGAAGGTGGCAAAGAGCTTCCTAGGGTTAGAGGCAGATGCTTGGAATTTAGAGTGGTAGAAAGTGGCTTTAGCAGCAGAGACAGAAGAGGAAAATGTAGAGAGGAGGGAGTGAAAGGATGCCAGGTCCGCAGGGAGGCGAGTTTTCCTCCATTTCCGCTCGGCTGCCCGGAGCCCTGTTCTGTGAGCTCGCAATGAGTCGTCGAGCCACGGAGCGGGAGGGGAGGACCGAGCCGGCCTGGAGGATAGGGGACATAGAGAGTCAAAGGATGCAGAAAGGGAGGAGAGGAGGGTTGAGGAGGCAGAATCAGGAGATGGGTTGGAGAAGGTTTGGGCAGAGGGAAGAGATGATAGGATGGAAGAGGAGAGAGTAGCGGGGGAGAGAGAGCGGAGGTTGGGACGGCGCGATACCATCCGAGTAGGGGCAGTGTGGGAAGTGTTGGATGAGAGCGAGAGGGAAAAGGATACAAGGTAGTGGTCGGAGACTTGGAGGGGAGTTGCAATGAGGTTAGTGGAAGAACAGCATCTAGTAAAGATGAGGTCAAGCGTATTGCCTGCCTTGTGAGTAGGGGGGGAAGGTGAGAGGGTGAGGTCAAAAGAGGAGAGGAGTGGAAAGAAGGAGGCAGAGAGGAATGAGTCAAAGGTAGACATGGGGAGGTTAAAGTCACCCAGAACTGTGAGAGGTGAGCCGTCCTCAGGAAAGGAGCTTATCAAGGCATCAAGCTCATTGATGAACTCTCCAAGGGAACCTGGAGGGCGATAAATGATAAGGATGTTAAGCTTGAAAGGGCTGGTAACTGTGACAGCATGGAATTCAAAGGAGGCGATAGACAGATGGGTAAGGGGAGAAAGAGAGAATGACCACTTGGGAGAGATGAGGATCCCGGTGCCACCACCCCGCTGACCAGAAGGTCTCGGGGTGTGCGAGAACACGTGGGCAGACGAAGAGAGAGCAGTAGGAGTAGCAGTGTTATCTGTGGTGAGCCATGTTTCCGTCAGTGCCAGGAAGTCGAGGGACTGGAGGGACGCATAGGCTGAGATGAGCTCTGCCTTGTTGGCCGCAGATCGGCAGTTCCAGAGGCTACCGGAGACCTGGAACTCCACGTGGGTCGTGCGGGCTGGGACCACCAGGTTAGGGTGGGCGCGGCCACGCGGTGTGAAGCGTTTGTATGGTCTGTGCAGAGAGGAGAGAACAGGGATAGACAGACACATGGTTGACAGGCTACAGAAGAGGCTACGCTAATGCAAAGGAGATTAGAATGACAAGTGGGCTACACGTCTCGAATGTTCAGAAAGTTAAGCTTACGTTGCAAAAAAATAAATAAAATACAAGATCTTATTGACTAAAATGATATAGTACTGCTGGCTGGTGAAGTAGCCTGGCTAGCAGTGGCTACGTTGTTGAAAGTGAAGCTGGCTAGGTAACCTCGACAATTTCACTAAATTTCTCTAAACTACACAATTATCATGGATACAAGGACAGCAAAGACAACTAGCTAACACTACGCTAATCAAGTCGTTCCGTTGTAATGTAAGTTTCTACAGTGCTGCTATTCGGTAGAAGTTGGCTAGCTAGCAGTGTTGGCTAGGTAGGAGGACGGCAGCGCGGCAGGCGAAAAATAGCTGGCTAGCTAACCGATAATTACTCAAAGCTACACAATTATCTTATATATGCATGATGTCTTCCGAAATGCTTCGGCTGGGAAGCATGCAGATGCCTTTGACAGGTAGGGCGACTTAACCGGCTTTGCAGGTGTGGTTCACTTGCGCAAGCTGAATAAATGTAATTCAACCACTGAATAGCCTCCAACTTTCTGGCCAACAGATTATCCTGTGGAGTTTTCATTCAATAGGGTTTTCATTACATTTATTTAAAGCCATCCCTTTAAATTTGCTGTACCTTTAATGAGAATTTTCTCGACAGATTAGAATATATGGACAGAACGGTTCAGAATATTAGGGATCAATGAAAGAAAGCCATGTAAATAGATATATATTAGTCTCCTTTTCAGCACAAATTAGTAGATTGAAAAATGATCTTATATTATTTAGGGTTATGACATTTTTATGAATAAAAAAACAGGTTTGGAGAGCCTTTAGTGCGAAATATATTGGTGAATCAAAAATAGTGGTTAGACTTGTCCTGAAAGTTGACATATGCAATTGTTCAAGCCAGGAAATATTGTAAGGTGAGAAAAGTGTACAATAAGGGTTGAACAGTAGTCCTATAAATAAACCCTAGTAATCCTCACTAATCATGGAACTGTGATGACAAAAGTCCAGTTGTCCTGAACCCTGTGCCAGGCTCCAGGTTTAAACTGCTACATATGGTCTGTGTTCCATAATGATTCAAATAGGCTACATGTTCCAAATTATTGCACAACTTGTAATAAGTTAGAACACTAAAGTGACAGCTAAAAATGACTGTGGGTATAACTGATGGTGCCTACCGTGATAAGTTGATATACTTCAGTTTGCTGCCTCATGACTGGTTTCACATTTGTCTCCAGCGATCATAAGGTAAAATTCTATCAGGAAAAAATGTATTAGATGTCCCACTTCGAACCGACAGGTTTCTCAACATTATCCATCGTTTCCTATGAGAGAATTAAGTCAAGGTCAGAATATGGCGTATTAGTAGACGCACCTCACCCATATCTTCATTTTTTTAAACAATTTTAATTGAAAACAATCACAGTAAGGTACTTCATTGTAACCCATAAATTATTTGATATTGAAATCAAAACGGATGCTGTAACGGCGGCCTTCCCTCTCTTCACTAGAAGAGAGGGTGAAACAGGGATCGGACCAACACGCAGCGTAGCCAGTGCTCAACATGTTTAATTAACAAAAACTACAGTGAACACTAAACAAATACAAAATAACAAAAGTGGCAAACCGATACAGACCTATCTGGTGCAGAATACAAACACAGAGACAGGAAACAAACACCCACAATCCCCAACACAAAACAAGCCACCTATATATGATTCTCAATCAGGGACAACGATTGACAGCTGTCTCTGATTGAGAACCATATAAGGCTGAACACAGAAACAGACGAACTAGACACACAACATAGAATTCCCACCCAGCTCACGTCCTGACCAACACTAAACAAGCAAAACACATAAGAACTCTGGTCAGAACGTTACAGATGCATTGGACCTTCTCCATGTGGTCTACAATAAAGGACACATCATTTAATATAACAGGCATTTAAAATTCCATATTGTTGCACAATTTCTACTTAAAATATCACAGAGAAGCAGAAGGCACTAATCTACTAGAAAAAGTGAGAGATTAATATTGCTAGTATTGTCTGTATTTTGTCAGTAACTTTTTAACCACATCAAAGCAGCCAAACCAGCAGACAAGCAAAACATTTCCCCAGTGAAAAGAACTCTATGGCTTTGGTAAAAAGACTGTATCCTATGGTAAACCTCCACCTCGCGTCTCCATTTCTGAATGTGTTGTCAGTCTGTG